>NW_026111866.1:47500-55000 GCF_024679095.1 Eriocheir sinensis | reverse complement strand
CAGAGTGATTCAAGTGTGTTGTGTTTCCGGTGTTTTTGCGTGTGATTTGGCTGCTTCTAAGTGTACTGCGTGGGTTTCAGAGCGTTTTGAGTGTGCTGTTTTGTTTCCGGTGTTTCTGCGTGTGATTTGGCTGTTTTCGAGTGTTCTACGTTTCGAGTGTGTTGTGTTTCAGTGTTTTACGTGTGATTTGGATGTTTATAGTGCTCTGCGTGGGTTTCAGAGTGTTTTGAGTGTGCTGTTGTTCTTCCGGTGTTTTTGCGAGTGACTTGAGGGTGTTTAGTCGTGCTTGTGCTTGGGTATCTGAGTGTTTCGTGTGTCCCGAGTGTGACTGTGTGTTCCCGAGTGTCTCACGCGTGAATTGGGTGTGTCGACAACCCACCCTTTGAATTCCCTGAGGATTCAATCTGCTCCTCCTCATTACACCCTCTTTAAATCCCCTAGAGGATTAACACTTCCTACACCCATTTCCCTCACCTCACCTAAGCCCCCCACCCTCGCTCACCTCACATCCCTTTGCTCCTCCTCATCCCCTAGAGGATTAGCCCTTCCTACTCCTCCCTACCTCTACATATTTCTAAACCCTCCCCTCACTCACCTTACCTCACATCCTATTTACCCATCCCTTCACCCACCTTCCCTCGCCTCTTTCTTAACCTTTCTTGTTCTCACACACCTCACTCACCTCACATCCCTTCCTACTCCTCCTCTCTCCCACTTCCTTTCCTCCCTCACATCTCTTCCTACTCCTCCTCCTCTCCCACCTCACCTATTTCCTAACCTCCTGATCTCACACACCTCACTCACCGCCTCCCTTTCCCCTCTTTACTCACCTCACATCCCTTCCTACTCCTCCTCTCCCACCTCACCTATTTCCTAACCCTCCTTGATCTCACACACCTCTTTCCCTCTTTACTCACCTCACATCCCTTCCTACTCCTCCTCTCTCTCACTTTTCCTCCATTACTAAACTACCTCTCACACACCTCACCCCTTTCCTAATCCCCTTCACTCTGTGTTTTATCTCTTTCATTTCAGCTAAGATGGCGCCTAAGAAGTGCAGTACTTGTAACGGTAGCTTCTCAGCTCACTTTTTACAGGGCGTTCTGCTGTCTGTCGACTGTGTCTGTCCAGGCAGCATCTCGAGACAAGACTGCAGGAGCAGGAAGAGAAGATGGAAGAAGGCCAGAATAAAATAATAGAGCTTTCTCTCACCAGGCAGCATCTCGAGACCAGACTGCAGGAGCAAGAAGAGAAGATGGAAGCAGGTCAGAATAAAATAATAGAGCTTTCTCGCACTGTTGCCTCCTTGCAGGAATTCATCCAGGCTAACGTTGCTGTGGTGCCAAACCCTTCTCCAACCGCACCCTTGCACACAGCGGTACCGACGACACCAGCTGACAACACCACGCAACGGAGGATGCTAGTGGCACCGCCCATGATGGCTTCACCGTCGTGAATGGAGGAGCCAAACCAGCCAGACAAGCGATTTATCCTGTTCATTGCTTCAACAGGTTTGCCATTCTGGAGGAGGAGGACGAGCAGGAGAGCACCTTCCTGGTGGGTGACTCCATGATTCGCCAGCAGGTCGTTGAGTTCTGCGGCAGAGTTCCTCGTCGAAGACGGAACTATTGCTATCCTGGTGCTGGGATCGACGACATAACTGCTGCTCTTGAGGAGATCTCCCCCCAGGCTACTAATGATTCACTGTTTGTTATCCACACAGGTACGAACGACGTCACCACGACCCGGTCTGAGGAACTCCTGGAGAAGTACCGTAGGCTCATCCAGCAGTATAAGACTAAATCCCCTAACATTTTGATTTCAGGAGTTCTACCACGGACTTGGGCGGAGAGCGACTTTTTCAGTAAGGCCTTCAGCCTAAACAACCGCTTACAGACTCTTTGCAGGAGCTTGTCGTGGAGTTCCTCAACACATGGGACAATTTCTATGGACAAAATGAGCTCTTTCACAGGGACGGATTGCACCTTTCTCCCATCAGGGCAGCCAGACTCGGAAGGCTCCTCAACGAAGCAGTGCGTCATCCGAACAAAAACGAGTCACGGCCACGTCCCTCCACCCGACCCGTGTAAATAGACGCCGTGCATCGCAACAAACCCGTAACCGTGATCCCGCAAGTACCACCACCTCTATTACTAAGCCTCTAGATAACTTAAAAATCCTTAGTTTCAATGCGCGTAGCCTAAGAAACAAATTTGATGAACTGAGATGTCTTGCTTTAACAGAAAATTTTGACATAATTGCTATAACCGAAACATTTATCGACACCACAAATATTGATTTAAGTTCCGAATACAACATAGATGGCTACAGACTCTTCAACAAAGATCGTGTAAACCGTAGAGGCGGTGGCGTCGCCCTTTATGTCAAAAGCTATTTGCAACCCACTGACAAAACACCGGGAAACAGTAACGTTGAACATTTGTGCGTGCGAGTAAACATTGCAAAAGTCAACTTAAATATATCTGTCACCTACAGACCTCCCGGGCAATCACTCGATGACGACCTTGAAATGTACAGCGTCTTAAGGCAGTCACTTAATAACAGCGACTCACTGATATTAGGAGACTTTAACCTCCCCATATCGACTGGGCGACACTGTCAGGTACAGAAGGCGAGTCACATAGAATGATCGAATTTCTAGAAGAAAATTATCTAAGCCAAATGGTTTCTGAGCCAACTCGACAAAATAATATACTCGACCTTGTTATAACGACCCAAGATAACCTAATCAGTAGTGTCACGGTAGGAGAACACCTCAGTTCTTGCGATCATAAATTAGTGCGCGTCGACATTAAAGCTCAATCATCAGTGACTGAAAATAAAGTAAAGGTGCCCAATTTCAAAAGAGCTAACTTCGTAGAAATCCGACAAAAACTAACAGAAATACAACTATCAGATGACGGCAACGTAGAGGAAGCCTGGCTAAGCCTTAAAAATCACTTACTCACTCAGCAGAACACATTCGTCCCCTTGTGCGAGAAGCGAATTAACACTAATAAAAGCCCACCGTGGTTTAATAGCGAAATTAAACAATCAATCAATGAGAGAAAATTGTTTTACAGGTTAAAGAAAGAACAAAGCACGCCCGAAAACATTAGACTTTATAATGATGCCAGGCGACGAGTAAAAAGACTAGTAGGTCAGGCAAAGCGTAGATACGAAGAAAATATTGCAGCCAACTGTAAAAATAATCCGAAATCTTTCTTCAGTTACATAAACAACAGAAAGGTGATCAAAAGTGGTATTGGACCTTTAACAAACAGCGACGGTGCACTAGTGACTGACAGCCAACACATTGCAAACCTCTTAAACAATTACTTTTCCTCGGTGTTTAATACTAACAGTCTTCCTCTCGCTACCACCAACACCAGTACTATTGTAAATCTCGAGCATTCATTGCCTAATTTTGAAATAACAACCGATGAAGTCCTTAAAGCTCTCCATTCACTTAAAACAAATAACAGTCCTGGACCTGACAAAGTATATCCAACTCTGCTGAAAGAAACAAAGAGCGAAATACTCTCCTCCCTCACAACCGTATTCAATATGTCCTTGCGACAAGGCATCGTCCCTTCAGATTGGAAAAAAGGCTAACGTGACACCGATTTTCAAGAAAGGAGACAAAAAAAGTACCAGGTAATTACAGGCCCATTAGTCTAACTTCGGTTGTAGGTAAGCTACTTGAGGGCATAATTAGAGACAAAATTGTGAATTACCTTGAAAGCCACTCATTGATTGGGGACTCACAACATGGCTTCCGAAACAAAAGATCCTGCCTATCAAACCTATTAGCCTTTTATAACGACCTCTTCACTGTTTATGACGTAACCAAATCACTGGACGTAGTCTATCTTGATTTCAGAAAGCGTTTGATAAAGTCCCGCATCATAAATTACTTTACAAATTAAAGCAAATAGGTATTGACGGTCAAGTAAACCAATGGATCGCGAATTGGTTGAGCAACAGACAACAAAGAGTAGTGATTGACGGATTTAACTCAGAGTGGGCGCCTGTCACTAGTGGCGTCCCTCAGGGCTCGGTCCTTGGCCCAGTGCTCTTCATTATTTACATTAACGACGTGGATGTTGGACTCAATAACCGCATTAGTAAATTTGCAGACGACACAAAGATTGGCAACTCGGTTCTCACTGACGAAGACAGGCAAAGCCTCCAAGAGGATTTGCACAAAATTTCAACTTGGTCGGATAGATGGGAGATGCCCTTTAACGTAGACAAGTGCCAGGTCCTTCAAGTTGGAACGAGGAATAAGAAGTTCGAATACGAAATGCGCGGCGTTAAACTCAAAAGCGTTCAATGCGTCAAAGACTTGGGGTCAAAATCGCGTCAAACCTCAAATTCTCACAGCAATGCATCGATGCAGCAAATAAAGCGAACAGAATGTTGGGCTTCATTAAAAGAAACTTTGTATTCAAGAATAAAGATGTAATACTCGCTCTACAACAGTTTAGTCAGACCCCACTTGGAATATGCGGTACAGTTTTGGTCTCCCCACCATGCAAAGGATATTGCTAAATTAGAAGGTGTTCAGCGTCGGGCAACGAAAATGATCCCTTCCTTGCGCAACAAATCCTACGAAGAAAGGCTTTCTACCCTTAACATGTTCTCTCTTGAGAAACGTCGCCTCCGAGGAAAACTGATCGAATGTTTTAAAATACTTAATGGTTTCACGAATGTAGACAGATCAACATTGTTTATGATCGATGACACTTTGCGCACGAGGAACAATGGCGTAAAACTCAGATGTAGACAAGTAAATTCAGACTGCACCAAATTTTTCTTCACCAACGTTGTAGTGCGAGAATGGAATAAGCTTCCACCGTCAGTGGTCCAGTGTAACACGATTGACTCCTTCAAAAATAAGCTCGACCGTCACTTCCTTCAACTTAATATCAACTAGAGCAGAAATGCAACGTTTTGGAGTCTTCTGATTAATGTAAAATCACTTAGGTTTAAGGACAGACCACCAAGTCTGGACCATGGGGTCTGTGTGGTCTGATTTTCTATGTAAATCTATGTAAATCTCTCTCTCTCTCTCTCTCAGAACGGAGGGTAGCTTTGTTTAGAGAGAGAGAGAGAGAGAGAATTAGAGGAGGGAGAGAGAGGAGAAAGGGAGAGAAAGGGGGAGGGGGGGGGAGGGAGGAGGAGGGAGCCAAGGCGGCAAAACCAGATGGTAATATTATTAAAACTGGTGGTGTGTGTGTGTGTGTGTGTGTGTGTGTGTGTGTGTGTGTGTGTGTGTGTGTGTGTGTGTGTGTGTGTGTCTGTTTATTCCTTTCACTCCTTTTTCTGTTTTTGGTTTAATTTTTCTTTCATTCTTGTTTATGTATTTTTTCCGCTCATCTTGTTTTTTTTTTTGCCATTTCTTTCTCATATATATTGCAGACTTTCCTTAATTCCTTTCTTCTTTTCTTTCTCTCATCCTTCCTTCTTTCTTCCCTGTTCTTCCTTCCATCTTTCCTTTGCACTCTTTCTGTTCTTTTTTTCTCCTTTTCCTTCTTCCTTCCTCCCTTTCTTCATCCTTTCTAGCTACACTTTCTCCTTTTCCTTCTTTCTTTTATTTTATTTATCCCTCTCTTTACCTCTTTCCTTCCTGCTCTTATTCTTCCTTCTCTTCCATCCCTTCTTTTCCTTCCCTTCCTTCCCTTCCCTTCCTTCTAATCTCTCACTCTCTCCACTGTCTCTCTCACACACTCTCTCACACTCCTCACAACCACTCTCTCTCTCTCTCTCTCTCTCTCTCTCTCTCTCTCTCTCTCTCTCTCTCTCTCTCTCTCTCTCTCTCTCTCTCTCTCTCTCTCTCTCTCTCTCTCTCTCTCTCCACCAACCCTCGTTTTACACTCTCCAACTCTCCCTCTCTCCCCTCACTTCCTCCCGCCCTCCTTACCTTCCCCTTTCCTCCCTCTCCTTATTCCTCCCTCCTCTCGTTTTCCTCCTTCCCTTTCTCCCTCCTCCCTCGCTCTCTCCTCCTTCTCTCCCTTTTCTCTATGTTGACTTCTAATGCGATAAAGAGAATTGTAGTGATTGTACAGAGAGAGAGAGAGAGAGAGAGAGAGAGAGAGAGAGAGAGAGAGAGAGAGAGAGAGAGAGAGAGAGAGAGAGAGAGATAATGATTGGAGAGATCAGAAGGAAGGAGAGAGGAAAGGAGGGATCCATAGAAGTGGAGAGAGGCACTGAAGGAAGAAAGGAAGGAGAGAGGAGAGGAGAGGGAAAGTGAGGTAGAAAGAAGGAAAAAGGGAAATGGAAAGATGATTGGAATAGCAGAAAAGGAGTGAAGGAAAAGAATGAGAAGGAAGGAAGAAAGAAGGAAAGGATGGAAGGAAGAGAGTAATACGAGGAAAGAAGGAGAAGGGAGGAATAACAGAGGAGATAGGAAACACAAGGGAAGAGGAGGGTAGAAGGGAGGGAAGGGGAGGAGAGACGAACTAGAGAGAATGTGAGGGAGAATTGAAAAGGAAATGAGAGAGAGAGGAGAGAAAAGGATGGAGGTAGAGATAATACAAGAGAATAAAGGGGAGAGAAGGGTTGAGGAGGAGGAGGGAAATAATGATAAAGTAGAGGAAAACAGATGAGAGAGGAAAGGAATATGGAGAGAGAAAGAAGAGGAAAGGAAGTAAGGATAATAACACAGGGTAACAACCAAAAAATCGTCAGGGGTTTCTCAGCTGATCCTGACTAATTTTGGTGTTCTGAGTCCGAATATCACACTGAGTTTGCTCTATCAGGTCAACTTTTTGAGATACAGCCATAGGCCTACCTGACGAGCTATACATATGCTAATATCAGGGGTTTTGAGTTCAATCATATTTTTCTTGAAGAATATATCGAATTACAAAACTAACTTACTTCTCTAAATTAGCTGCATACGTGTCAGTCAGTCATCCTGCTGACAGTCAGCTGCATCCTGCTATTACATATTACATATATTTTTTTTAAATATTTTTCAGGTCATTGATATGGCTTCGGCGCGACGGTCATGCAGGAATAATCCTGACATTTTCTGCTACATCTGCGGAGAATACACGCTGTCAGTGGACAGGAAGAACATCACAGGATTTGTGAAGCGCACCTACCAGGCTTACTTTGAAGTCAAGCTGGGTGACCAAGATAAGTCCTGGGCACCGCACACGGTGTGCAAGACGTGCGTGGAATACCTCCGGCGGTGGACGAAGGCGCGAAAACTTCACTGAAGTTTGGGATTCCGATGGTTTGGAGAGCCGTTTGACCATGCATCAGATTGTTACTTCTGCGCCATCAATACTACTGGCATCAACCGGAAGAATCGGCACAGCCTCCAGTACCCGACCTTCCATCTGCCCGCCGTCCAGTTGCTCACTGCGAAGAAATTCCTGTACCAGCGTTCAGAGAGCTTCCTGACAGCGACGACGAGGCCACCACTACAGACGAGGGAGGAGATACAGAAGAGGAGTATGGTCCGCAGCCCTTTTCACAAGGTGAGCT
>NW_026111866.1:0-42500 GCF_024679095.1 Eriocheir sinensis | reverse complement strand
AAATTTGCAGACGACACAAAGATTGGCAACTCGGTTCTCACTGACGAAGACAGGCAAAGCCTCCAAGAGGATTTGCACAAAATTTCAGCTTGGTCGGATAGATGGGTCCCTTTAACGTAGACAAGTGCCAGGTCCTTCAAGTTGGAACGAGGAATAAGAAGTTCGAATACGAAATGCGCGGCGTTAAACTCAAAAGCGTTCAATGCGTCAAAGACTTGGGGGTCAAAATCGCGTCAAACCTCAAATTCTCACAGCAATGCATCGATGCAGCAAATAAAGCGAACAGAATGATGGGCTTCATAAAAGAAACTTTGTATTCAAGAATAAAGATGTAATACTCCCGCTCTACAACAGTTTAGTCAGACCCCACTTGGAATATGTGGTACAGTTTTGGTCTCCCCACCATGCAAAGGATATTGCTAAATTAGAAGGTGTTCAGCGTCGGGCAACGAAAATGATCCCTTCCTTGCGCAACAAATCCTACGAAGAAAGGCTTTCTACCCTTAACATGTTCTCTCTTGAGAAACGTCGCCTCCGAGGAAAACTGATCGAATGTTTTAAAATACTTAATGGTTTCACGAATGTAGACAGATCAACATTGTTTATGATCGATGACACTTTGCGCACGAGGAACAATGGCGTAAAACTCAGATGTAGACAAGTAAATTCAGACTGCACCAAATTTTTCTTCACCAACGTTGTAGTGCGAGAATGGAATAAGCTTCCACCGTAAGTGGTCCAGTGTAACACGATTGACTCCTTCAAAAATAAGCTCGACCGTCACTTCCTTCAACTTAATATCAACTAGAGTAGAAATGCAACGTTTTGGAGTCTTTTGATTAATGTAAAATCACTTAGGTTTAAGGACAGACCACCAAGTCTGGACCATGGGGTCTGTGTGGTCTGATTTTCTATGTAAATCTATGTAAATCTCTCTCTCTCTCTCTCTCTCTCTCTCTCTCTCTCTCTCTCTCTCTCTCTCTCTCTCTCTCTCTCTCTCTCTCTCTCTCTCTCTCTCTCTCTCTCTCTCTCTCTCTCTCTCTCTCTCTCTCTCTCTCTCTCTCTCTCTCTCTCTCTCTCTCTCTCTCTCTCTCTCTCTCTCTCTCTCTCTCTCTCTCTCTCTCTCTCTCTCTCTCTCTCAGCGGCCTGCCCTCACTCCGAGAGGTCAAACCGCACGCGCTCCCACTTCCGTGACCTCTCTCGCTTGCGATTCCACCCTCGTGTGCTGTACTGAACTGTACTGTAAATCTTGCTGTGCTGTGTGCCGTGTGCTATTTCGCGTCGTGCTGCGTACTGCTTATTGTCAACCGAGTTAGCTGCCTGCAGAGGTGTGCTGTTTGCTGTGCGACCACGTGCTTCGCTGGACAGGATTAAGTGTTGCCCTTATTTTTACTACCTCTCTCTGCCTGTATCTACCCTCTCGCCATAGCGCCCTGTAAAACATATATACACATATACACAAAACACAGTGTTACACTCTTTCCGCCACATTCTTTATATATTTCCAGATTCCACTCCGACGCCACTCCCTTCGCAGGTGTTCAGACTTACCTGACCTGACTTGACCAGATTATTCCCCAGAGACACAGTAATCCTCAGCACCTGCGTCTCTCCCTCTCGTCCCTCGCGTTTCGCTCCTCCTTTTCTCTCGCCTCCCCTCTCCATTGCCCCCCCCCCCCACTTGCCCCTCTCTGTCTCTCCTTCCTCACTCCCTATCTCGTTCCCACCCTCTCTCGCTCCCCCCCTTTCCTTCGCCCTCTTCCTCCCTCCATCCCTATCTCCCTCCTACGCCTTCCCATCTCTCTCTCTCTCTCTCTCTCTCTCTCTCTCTCTCTCTCTCTCTCTCTCTCTCTCTCTCTCTCTCTCTCTCTCTCTCTCTCTCTCTCTCTCTCTCTCTCTCTCTCTCTCACTTATTCTCGTTTATTCACGCACGCGTCCCTCTGCCCTACGAAAAAGAAAAGGCAAAGCAAATATATAGATAAACACTACTCACTTGCTCTCTCCTCCTTACCAAGATGGCGCTAAAGAAATGTTCGACTTGCACAGCAAACTTCTCTGGTCATTTCTTCTCAGGACGATCGACCGTCTGCAAGATCTGCCTGTTGACACAGCAGATGGAAACGAGACTCCTTCAACAGGACGAAAGGCTGACGGCTGGCGAGAAGAAGATCACCGAACTAACAAGTACTGTTGATACCTTGCAGGAGTTTATCCAGGCCAACATCGTCGCCCCTCCTGCAACGGACGCCTCATCACCCTCCTCACCTGCACTCGATGCCCAGCCACCTTCCGAAGAAGGCGCGTCACAGGGAACCGGTAGAGCTGACGCTGAATGCTTCACCCCCGTGAGAGGAGGAGCCAGACCCGCCCCTAGAGCCATTTATCCTACTCATTGCTACAACAGATTTGCCATACTGGAGGAGGAGGACGAGGAACAGAGCACCTTCTTGGTCGGTGACTCTATGATTCGCCATCAGGTGGTTGAATTCTGTGGCAGAGTCCCCCGTCGTAGGCGTAACTACTGTTATCCTGGAGCTGGTGTTGACGACATCACAGCTGCCCTGGACGAGGTCTCCGCTGAGGCCTCTAATGACTCACTCTTTGTTCTCCACACAGGTACAAACGACGTCACCACGAACCGGTATGAGGAACTGCTGGACAAGTACCGTAGGCTCATCCAGCAGTATAAGTCTAAATCCTAATATTATGATTTCAGGAATTCTACCACGGACATGGGATGAGGGCGACTTCTACAGTAAGGCCTTCAGCCTCAACAACCGCCTGCAGACTCTCTGCGGAGAGCTTGACGTCGAATTCTTTAACGCCTGGAACGATTTCTACGGCCTGAGTAGACTTTTCCAAAGGGACGGCATACACCTGTCCCCATCAGGGCAGCCAGATTTGGAAGGCTCCTCAACAACGCCGTACGTAACGCCCGAACAACAAAAACGACTCTCAGCCACGTCCTTCCATCCCGCCCGTGTAAATAGACACCATACACCGCAACAGACTCGTAACATTGAACCCTCCAGTACCTCTATTACCAAGCTTCAAGATAACCTAAGAGTCCTTAGTTTCAATGCGCGTAGCCTAAGAAACAAGTTTGATGAACTGCGATGTCTTGCTCTGACAGAAAACTTTGACGTAATTGCTATAACCGAAACATTTATCGACACCACTAATATTGATTTAAGCTCCGAATACAACATAGATGGCTACAGATTCTTCAACAATGATCGTGTAAACCGTAGAGGGGGTGGTGTCGCCCTTTTTGTCAAAAGCTACTTGCAACCTACTGACAAAACACCAAGAAACAGTAACGTTGAACATTTGTGCGTGCGAGTAAACATTGCAGAAGTCAATTTAAATATATCTGTCACTTACAGGCCTCCGGGGCAATCACTTGATGGCGATCTTGAAATGTACAGCGTCTTAAGGCAGTCACTTAATAACAGCGACTCACTGATACTAGGAGACTTTAACCTCCCCATATCGACTGGGCGACACTGTCAGGTACAGAAGGTGAGTCCATAGCATGATCGAGTTTCTAGAGGAAAATTATCTAAGCCAAATGGTTTCTGAACCAACTCGACAAAATAACATACTTGACCTTGTTATAGCGACCCAAGATAACCTAGTCAGTAATGTCACGGTAGGAGAACACCTCGGTTCCTGCGATCATAAACTAGTGCGCGTTGACATTAGAGCTCAAACATCGGTGACTGAAAATAAAGATAAGGTGCCCAATTTCAAAGAGCCAACTTCGTAGAAATCCGACGAAAACTAATAGATATGCAACTATCAGATGACGGCAATGCAGAGGACGCCTGGCTAAACTTTAAAAATCACTTACTCACTCAGCAGGACACATTTGTACCCTTGTGCGAGAAGCGAATTAACACTAATAAAGTCCACCGTTGTTTAATAGCGAAATTAAACACTCAGTCAAGGAGAAAATTGTCTTACAGGTTAAAGAAAGACCAAAGCACGCCCGAAAACATTAGACTTTACAATGATGCAAGGCGACGAGTAAAAGATTAGTGCATCAGGCAAAGCGTAGATATGAAGAAAATATTGCAGCCAACTGTAAAATAATCCGAAATCCTTCTTCAGTTACATAAACAACAGAAAGGCGATCAGAAGTGGAATTGGACCTTTAACAAACAGCGACGGTGCACTAGTGACTGACAGCCAACACGTTGCAAACCTATTAAATAATTACTTTTCCTCGGTGTTTAATAATAACAGTCCTCCCACCACCAACACCAGTACTAATGTAAATCCCGAGCATGCATTGTCTAACTTTGAAATAAAACCCGATGAAGTCCTTAAA
This sequence comes from Eriocheir sinensis, assembly GCF_024679095.1. Taxonomy (NCBI): domain Eukaryota; kingdom Metazoa; phylum Arthropoda; class Malacostraca; order Decapoda; family Varunidae; genus Eriocheir; species Eriocheir sinensis. Next base: position 38,167 of record NW_026111866.1, on the reverse strand, counting down.
GCCCTCAAATCACTTAAAACAAATAAAGTCCTGGACCTGATAAAGTATATCAACTCTGCTGAAAGAAACAAGAGCGAAATACTCTCCTCTCTCACAACCGTATTCAATATGTCCTTGCGACAAGGCATTGTCCCTTCAGATTGGAAAAAGGCTAACGTGACACCGATTTTTAAGAAAGGAGACAAAAAAGTACCAGGTAATTACAGGCCCATTAGTCTAACTTCGGTTGTAGGTAAGCTACTTGAGGGCATAATTAGAGACAAAATTGTGAGTTACCTTGAAAGCCACTCATTAATTGGGGACTCACAACATGGCTTCCGAAACAAAAGATCCTGCCTGTCAAATCTATTAACCTTTTATAACGACCTCTTCACTGTTTATGACGTAACCAAATCACTGGACGTAGTCTATCTTGATTTCCAGAAAGCGTTTGATAAAGTCCCGCATCATAAATTACTTTACAAATTAAAGCAAATAGGTATTGACGGTCAGGTAAACCAATGGATCGCGAATTGGTTGAGCAACAGAAAACAACAAGTAGTGATTGACGGATTTAACTCAGAGTAGGCGCCGGTCACTAGTGGCGTCCCTCAGGGCTCGGTTCTTGGCCCAGTGCTCTTCATTATTTACATCAACGACGTGGATGTTGGACTCAATAACCGCATTAGTAAATTTGCAGACGACACAAAGATTGGTAACTCGGTTCTCACTGACGAAGACAGGCAAAGCCTCCAAGAGGATTTGCACAAAATTTCAGCTTGGTCGGATAGATGGGAGATGCCCTTTAACGTAGACAAGTGCCAGGTCCTTCAAGTTGGAACGAGGAATAAGAAGTTTGATTACGAAATGCGCGGCGTTAAACTCAAAAGCGTTCAATGCGTCAAGGACTTGGGGGTCAAAATCGCGTCAAACCTCAAATTCTCACAGCAATGCATCGATGCAGCAAATAAAGCGAACAGAATGTTGGGCTTCATTAAAAAGAAATTTTATTTAAGAATAAAGATGTAACACTCCCGCTCTACAACAGTTGAGTCAGACCCCACTTGGAATATGCGGTACAGTTTGGTCTCCCCACCATGCAAAGGATATTGCTAAATTAGAAGGTGTTCAGCGTCGGGCAACGAAAATTATCCCTTCCTTGCGCAACAAATCCTACGAAGAAAGGCTTTCTACCCCTAACATGTTCTCTCTTGAGAAACGTCGCCTCCGAGGAAAACTGATCGAATGTTTTAAAATACTTAATGGTTTCACGAATGTAGACAGATCAACATTGTTTATGATCGATGACACTTTGCGCACGAGGAACAATGGCGTAAAACTCAGATGTAGACAAGTAAATTCAGACTGCACCAAATTTTTCTTCACCAACGATGTAGTGCGAGAACGGAATAAGCTCCCATCATCAGTGGTCCAGTGTAACACGATTGACTCCTTCAAAAATAAGCTCGACCGTCACTTCCTTCAACTTAATATCAACTAGAGTAGAAATGCAACGTTTTGGAGTCTTCTGATTAATATAAAATCACTTAGGTTTAAGGACAGACCACCAAGTCTGGACCATGGGGTCTGTGTGGTCTGATTTTCTATGTAAATCTATGTAAATCTCTCTCTCTCTCCCTCTCTCTCTCTCTCTCTCTCTCTCTCTCTCTCTCTCTCTCTCTCTCTCTCTCTCTCTCTCTCTCTCTCTCTCTCTCTCTCTCTCTCTCTCTCTCTCTCTCTCTCTCTCTCTCTCTCTCTCTCTCTCTCTCTCTCTCTCTCTCTCTCTCTCTCTCTCTCTCTCTCTCTAACCAATAACGCCATTTTCCCTCCTGTCCTCCATACTTCATCTCATACAGACTTTCCTTTTCCTCCGTCCGAAGCCTTAATTAGGAAGGTAATATTTAGGTCTGAGAGGCTTCCAGGTGAGGAGGAGGAGGAGGAGGAGGAGGAGGAGGAGGAGGAGGAGGAGTATATAAAATGTGGATAGGGGGAGGATATGAGTTAGAATAGACTTGGAAGAAGTGGATCGATAATGATGTAAGAGGGAAAAATGAAAGGAAATTATGGGTGAGGGAGAGATAGAGGAAAGGAGGAGAGGAAAATGAGAAGAGAGGAGTATTAAAGTGATGGGTGGAAGAGAATGGGAGGGAGATGATAGATGTGGAATGAAGGGAGAATATGCGGAGAACTTAAAGGGAAGAGGAGGAAAGGGGAGAAAGATAAAAAAAGATGAAGAGGGAGAAAAAGGGAAAAGAGTACCAGGGTGTGCTTTGGGCAAGAGAAAGGGAGAGTGTACAGACGAGGATAAAATAGGGAAAAGAGAGAGAAATTAAAGACTTCGGGGTGAGGAAAGGGAAGGAAGGAAGGGGGAAAACATGGGAGAGGAATATTATGGGGTTATGGGTGAGAGAGAAGAGGAGGGAGCGGATGACTGTGAATAGAAGAGGGAAAAAAATGAAAGGAATTTAAAGGTAAGGGAAAAAAAAGAGAGGAAAGGGGTGAAGGGGGAGGAGGAGGATGTAGTGTGCTGGCTTAAGGTCAACCCTGGGCCATACCGTTACCGGGCGGACAAAAGCACCAAATTTGGCATATGTCTTCTCTACCATATGAAGAATAATTCTGGAAGGGGTGCCCAAAAATTCAGGTCATCCAAGGGTGCTAAATTCAAGATGGCGTCCAAGATGGCCGCCGGAACCTATTTCATCCACAGATCGGCTAGTTATGATGCAAATTTCTAGTGTTTCACGCTTTTGCAAGCGTGAAGGCATCCTCTGTGTAGTCACGTTTTTTCAGGGCATCTCTAAGCATGCTTCTCATCCCACTTTCAAATACAACAATGACATTTCGTCCATCAGACTGTGCCTGAGCTTCTGGAAATCTCTTCAAAAGTTGTTCTTTCAGCCTTGTTTTGTTGATGGCTTTGTGAATTCCCAAACTTCCCAAGTGCCCTACGTACATACTGTGCAATTCAGAAAGTTTGAAAAGGAGAGTGCCATTGTCAACACACTTTTCAATATAGTTGACAAGTTCAATGAATGCAACACCTTCTTTCATCTTTTCACTTATGTTTTCTTCTTGAGGATTACATTTTCTCACATGTGCTCTGTACCTGTTGCGGAGAGAAGTCAAACACTTCAAGTGATACTTAGCCTCAATGGCAATAAGATCTCCACTGGCCATCCGCGACAGAAGTTCAGTGTCCTGCAGTTCAGTGACCATGCTCCGAACATTAGAATCAGCATCAAAGGTGCAGAAACTGTGTAGTTGTTCAGTTTCATTTCCCTTTGTGCAGAACAAGCAAACTTGTTTGTCTAGAGATGCTCGCTTGCATACTCTCTGGGGGACTTCTACAGAGGCTGTTTCTTTTCGTTTCTTGGCTTTGCTGAGCTTGGAACTGGCAAATTTCAGATGACAAGCTTTGTGCCATGATGCTTTGTTTTCAATGAGAACTTCAGCGCTTATGTCACTTTCAAATAGTAGTTTCACCGGTAATGCATCTAGTGTGCGAAACTCCTCCACAGTGCTCAAAAAGGTTTCATAGGTTTCCTTTTCTCAGCAGGAGTTCCCGCTAAACTGTTCATTGGACATTTAATGGTTTTAGGGTTTCTTCTTGACAAATAATGCACTTGGTCCAATCCATGACACCAACACCACGTGGCCACCACATCTGCAAGCAAAACACAAACAATACAAGCACAAGCTAAAGAACATTTTGTTGATGTGAAAACAAAAATTTCTACAAGAATTCCAGTTGATGATACTTGGCACTGACAGATGCAGCTCTTGTTCCTCCCTAACTATGTCTCTTTCATTTTTGCGTGGCTGTGGTAAAACTGTTGCCCGCAATAATCTGACCCATTGCATCACTGTTGTCGCATTTTCACATGTTTGAAATATACCTGACGTCACCACATGGAAATGATGTATTGTAGGCCTACAATACATTCCGACAACCAGAATCTGGTTGTGTCCAGCGGTCATGTGTGAGATACAAATAGCATCATTATGCAAGAACTCTGCTTTAGGCACTGAGAAATAGGGTTAGACGGGCAGACTTGAGTGACCATCGCTCGGCAGTCTGAGGCATGGAATTGTGTAATTTGTAAATCAAAGTAAGTTATTTAGCAGTGCTATCATATAAGCTTGGTATAATTATTTTTGAAATCCTTGACCATCAAAACCATGAAAAAGAGTTGTTGCACAACATTACATCACCACAAATGGCTGAAATATGGGCAAAAACGGGTTCTGGCAGCCATCTTGGACGCCATCTTGAATTTCTGAGCTCCCTGAAGCTTGCCATTGGGGCACCCCTTCTAATTTTTTTTGAGAAGACCCATAAAAGACCCCATGCAAAATTTCATGCTTTTGTCCAGCCTGTAACGGTGTTTCCCCTAAGCCAGCACACTATGTTGGGTTGAGAAGAGCATGACAACGCCGCGGTGGCCAAGTGTTGTACAAATTTCTTTGTATTCACTCACAGATAGAGAATCAATCATAAAAAACATATCTGTTTTTATACTAGAGTGAGAGTGAAAGAGAGACACGGGGAGAGAGAGAGAGAGAAGGGTGTGAGAGGCACGGTACGCGAGGTCAGTTGGAGACATATAGCACCAGTGTCTAGCGGGCTGTCTACGTCAGAGCCGCCACTTAAGATTTGCCGGACTTTAGCTAGTATCGGAATAATGGATTTATATCGGTTATCGGTTATCGCTTATATTTGTGTCTGCAGTTAACGAATATCGGTTATCACCGATAAGGTTTTCCATTATCAGTTATCGGGTATCGGGAATAAGGTTAATTTTCTGTTATCGTGCCCATCTATGGTCGTCACTACCGTCAGCATTAATACTTGCTGCGGCAGAGGCACTGGAAACAATCTTATGAGCGTTGGTCTTACTATTGGAGCTCCCGCCCCCCGGCCTCCTCGACCACCACGTCCTCGGGCCATATGTTCCCACTGGACGGACGTCCTTGGTGCAGTACGAGACGAATAACAAGTCCCCACGTTGTATCGTACAAACAACCCTTTGAGCAGAACCAGCAGCCGGAAATGATAGAAAAAAAATATTACTGATACTGAACAAGCAAACGCAAACTGTAACGGAAACGAGACAGGAATGTCACGGGATTGTGCTCCCGCTGCAAGGGCGCCAACCCACGTACATCATCGTCATCATCTGCAGGGAAGGTAAACACAGCACGGGGCGCCGCTCTGCAACACGGAAGCTGAGGATCACCAGCGGCTGTCAGGCGGCAGGGAGAGTAGTGCAGTATGCTTAGTGTAGAGGAGAGTAGTGCCAGAGGAAGAAGTGAGTATGTGTTCACGGGTTTATCTTTCTCAGTTGGTAAATGTGCCAGAACGAACTGTTGTAGGAATCTCCTTGATGCTCCTGTTCCTCTACCATATTGTATAGGAAACCAAGCCATTCAAGATGTACGAGATAACTATAAATATCTTGGGGTCAGGGTGTATTCCTCCCTAAGGTTTCACTTGCATGTGAGAGAAATCACTGGCAAGGCAGCACAGCGGGGGAGGCGGCGGTGCCAGGCCAGGAGGAATGTAAGGGGGAGGAGGAGGAGGAGAGGTGTATTTTGGGATATCTGTTGCCTTGTCTCTCTGTCCCTCCACTTGTATAATCTTCTACAGTATCTCAGCTTCTTTCTAGTTTTCTCATTGCTTTAGCTTTCCTTCTTGTGGTCTGCGGTGTGTGTGGGCTGCTGGAGTGGAAGCTCACAGTGTCAGCCTTCCTCCCTTTCTGCCTGATTTGTCTCTCATAATAATAACTGTAATAAGAAGGAAAAGGAGGAGGAAGGGGAGCTCAAGTTGGCTTGTAACACTTTTTGCTTCAGCTCTTGGAAATCAAACTAAACTAAACCATTTGTTTTACCACTATATGTTTACTATAAATAGTACATTCAAACCTCTGCAAAGTTGTGGTCAATTACTTGGTGTTCCTCTCACAACCCACGCCACAACTGGGCCACAATATTTGCTGATGTGTAGACTGACTGACATCTTGCAGGCTTTTAAGTTTAAATGTTCAAATAATACATGACATTATATCTCATGAAATCTTTATATAACATATGACATAATATAGCCCAAGAATTTATGTACGTATATACTGCATGAAATTACGTCTGCAGTTGGCGATGACATTTACCGTCTGGCGAGGGAGCAGCCGTGGGTGGTGGCAGCAACTCATCGAGCGGCGTGGAGGAGGGAGCCGCCAGGGTGGACCACGCCTACAGCCTGCACGTCACCGCCCGCCATGCACTAAGGGCTGTGGGCGTGCATGACCGCCAACCAAGTAAGGGACATGTTTTTAAACGTATCCTATTTTTGTGCATATGTCCATTTTCCTTGTCCTTGTATATCATTGTGTGTTCTCATCCTGTCCCTGTGTGCCCTGAAGTAAATTCCTTCTGTCCCTGTAAATACTTCTAGTCATAAGAACATTAGGAGTCTGCAAGGGACCGCCACTGTGTGTCTCTGGGTATCCTCCCACACACACACACACACACACACACACACACACACACACACACACACACATTGCAATCCATCTGTGTAGATTATGAATACGAATGATTTAGCTGAAATGAACAATGAAGAATAAAAATGTATACAAATATTTGGCCCATGAACAACTGTGTTCAACTGTAAAAAAACAAAAATAGATGATAAAACTCTGGAAAATATTGAAAAACGAGGAAATTAACAGCCAGCCTATCTTCCAGCCTCTCATTCTTCTTACCGTTGTCAGAGCAGCGTCCAGCAGGCTTTTATGTTGATGCATTCACTATTCCTTTTCCCTCCTCCTCCTCTCTCTTCTCTTTCTCTTCCTGTCTCCCTTCTCCTTTTCCTTTCCTCCTCTTTCTCTTCCTTTCCCTCCTCCTCTTTTCTTCCTATCCCCTTCTCTTCCTCCTTTTCTTCCTCTTCAAAGCATATATATTAGGTAAGGAGTTGGAGGAGGAGATAGAGAGAGAAAGAGAAGGAGAAGAAGTAGGAGGGGGCAGGAAGAGAAGGAGGAGCAGGGGATAGGAAGAGGAAGAGATGTAGGAAGAGGAAGAGGGGGAGGGTGTTTGTAGTGCGAGCCAGTCCTTCAAAACCATTCTGTCCTAAATGTTGGCCCTGAAACATTGGTGTGTGCTCATTCTCTTTTCCTTGGTGAGAGCAGCGTCCAGCAGGCTTTTTTGTCGCTGCTAATGTGATTTTTGTCCATTAAGCTGTCTCCCTTGCTGTTGAAAGAAGCTTGTAGCGACTGCACTCTTCCCTCTGTACGTGCATTGTCTCCTATAGTAATGCCTTGATGAATGCTGCTTTCCCATTTCAGAGACTCAGCCCAGAGGAAGAGCCAGGCCAGCACCACCACAGGGACAGAGAACGATGAGGAGAGTGTTCCAACGCTGCTCCAACTCAAGGTTCATAGGCCACACGCTGAGCCCTGCCAAGATGTCCTGCCAGGTGGTCGGCCTCCACCCCTACACCTCCCACTGGTTCCTCCTGCTGCCCCACTACAAGGATGTGCCAAGTATGCCCTCCAGCCTGCAGTCCTTGGATGGTGAGTGCAGTAACGTGCCCCATGCCTCACCACCCTTGCCTTCATGTCACCTGGCAATACAACTCTGCCTCAGACTCCAGTAATTTATGTTCACCCACCCTGCTGCCAGCATTTGTTAGGATATAGGAACACACCAATGCTTTTTATTCCTTTCTCCTCCTCCTCCTCCTTTAGATAGTCTATTTCAGAGACACCAACACAATAACACGCAGCAACGGTATGAAGTTGAAGGAAACCGATGTAACACATTGGTGCGCAGAAGTTTTTTTCAATAATAGAGTCGTCGATCACTGGAATAGACTCCCACCGTCAGTAGTTAGCGCACAGAGTATCAATAGCTTCAAGCCTTCATTGGATAAGTACTTCAGGGATATAAGATTATACTGACCCTTCTTCGCATGTTTTCAGACAGATTACAGCAAGACCTCAACCTAAATCCATATTATTCTCCCCCACAACCTAGATTGCAAGTAGCGTAAGTTAACAAAAGTAAAGTAACAGTTAATGTCCGCATGACAGATGGAGTGAGGTGTGGGTGCAGTAAGGTGACAGGTTACTGGTGCGTGCCTAGTACCGCCAGTAAAACGAGGATCAAGCCTCCACCTCACCCATCGTGAGTATTAGGGGATTCTGGGGCTGTCCTGTGTGGCCACTTGGCCTCTTCAAGTCTGCCTGTGTTTCTATGTTCTTATGTTCTTATGTAATGAAGTCATTTTCCCCCACAGCTTAGGTTACCAGTAGTGTAAGTTAAGGGTAGTAATTTCCTCTTATTTCTCTCTTTACTGTAAAATTTCCATGTCCCTTTCTTCCTTAAAGGTACATGGTGTTCTCTTCTAACTATTTCCTACGTTGCCGGAGGGAGAGGTGGGTGGGGAGGAGCCTTCATCTTTTCTGTCCTGTCCTGCCACACGTAGATTACTAGTAGTAGCGGTAGTAAACAGACACCTCGCCATAGACCGATGGGTCTTCTAGTGTCTGTTCTTCCTATGTATTCCTCCTCCTCCTCCTCTTCCCCCTCCTCCTCCTGTTTTACTACTCTCCATTATCAATCAGTCAGCCAGCACCAAGCTTAACAAGGACAAAAGGCATATTTAAATGCATTTTTACCATGATAAAAAAGTATAAAAATATAGTGGAAAATTACAGAGTTGGCAATGATTAAATCAAATTGATTTAATCAAATGATTAAATCATTGATTTTTTTTACTAAAAAAGCATGATTTTTTAACTAAAAGTCTTCCATAAGTTAAATGATGTGCTCCAAAGATGGTAAAGTAAAACAACCTATTCATATGTATTGATTCATTTATTCTCTTCGAGGTATATACCCCCCCCCAAAAAAAAAAAAATAAATAAATAAATAAATAAATAATCCTACATTGTTATATCCTCTTGCACTAATGTTGCCAACTTGCCATATGTTTTTTACTTGGTAAAAAATCGGGCGCCTTCTAAGCATCAAAACTATTCCAAGGGTGTCAGGCCTATCAAAACGCCAAAAAGACTATCTTTTCACAGCATCCAAAAAGCTGTATCTTATCAAGTTATAAAAAAGCTTACACTGCCTGGATGTTATCAAATCATCAAAAACACTAGATGGCTTCAAAGCATCAAAAATGGATAAAATCAAATCAATGCATCCAAAACTTCATATATTTCCAAAATGTCAAAAACATCTTCAGATCTAGGCAAAACATCGACACATTATGTTCAGGTCCAGCAGATGAAGCGCGAGGCAGCACAACAAGATACATATCAATATCAGTCTTTATTTCAAGTGACTTTTTTTTACAATAAATAACCTACGAACCATAAAATTGAGTGTCATTCTTCCCTCTGAAGACTGGGGTTGCAATTAATCAGCAGCGTTCAAAACTAGAAATGAAGCAGCAGTATTTCATATCTTGCTGAGTGAGTATTTCTAATCACTCCTGCACCTGGCCCCTGCAGATAGGACATGGATACCTCATGGTTTCTGTGACGCTGTTGCAGCCTACACAGACCTGTGCATTATTGCAAGGCCTGAAGCAGATCGTTCTCTCTAGGGGTGCCAGACACACAGCGCAGGGACAATGATTCTGTTGCTGAGAAGGTTGATTTTCTTAGTCAACAGCAGCTTCATCAGCATCATCTGAATCGTATCTGTCTCGAGTGTGGGCCGCCTCTAGAAACTAAAGGTGCCTGTCCATCGTGTGGCCCACAGCTGAGATAAACTGCATATGAATATACTGTCCATTTCCATGGTGGATCTTACCCCGGATAATGGAGTAGTTGGCCGGCATCTTATTGATAGATGGCACTTTACATTTCTGTTAATTCCTCAGGCTGAAGTGCTCCTGGTGCTACAAGGTACAGACCCCGTTCTGATCTGTCAAGGGTATGACTGAGGCTTTCATTGATATTGCCTCGTGACCCCGAACAGAGTATCACTTGTTAGTTCGAGAATTTGGTTCCCAAGTTAGTCTCGATCATACTGTGTCACACCACTTTACTCGTTGATGTAGAAACATTTGCATTAATGGTAGTTGTGATGGTGTACCATTGTCAGGTAGTTGTGATGGTGTACCATTGTCAGGTAGTTGTGATGGTGTACCATTGTCAGGTAGTTGTGATGGTGTACCATTGTGAAAGTCGTAATACCCCATAGTGTCATCATGGACTAGACTTTTGATGCTTTGATAACTTTGATTTTTTTTATGCTCTGATGACTTAACAATTTGATGCTTTGATAACATCTGGATTTATTGATATATTGATGCCTTCTCATTTTTGATGCATTGAAATGATATGAACTTGTTGCTACACTGATGGGATAAGGGTAAAAGCTGTTTTGACAAAATGGAAACATTGGAAAATTTGATGGATTTAGTTTTTTGCTGATTTGACGAAATGACAGGACCAGTTTTTGACACATTGATGCTCCCCCCAAAATCCTCCTCCTTTAGTCTTTACTAACTTGGCAGGCAATGTATCATAATAATAACCAAGGTTAGCAACCAAACAGTAACAGAAGTAGATATTCTTCTCTGTGGTAATAATATAATATTCTGTCATGAAAATGACAACTTCAGGCAACTCTATCTGTCCTAAACCTGCTCCTGTACCAACTACAAACAAGTATTGAACAAGTATGTATCTGGATCCTTGACTGTGCTCAGACTTACAGGCCCTAAACTCAAACTTAAAGTAACCTATGGAGACTTTCAAATCACTCAGCAGGATATATATTTATAAAAAAAAAAATAATAATAATAAAAAAATCTGAAAATTAAAAAAAAAAAAAAATCAATGATTTTTTGATTTCTTTGATTTAAAAAAAAAAAAATCACCAACCCTGGAAAATTATTCTAGCTACTCCTTCTCCTCTACCCCCCAACACCCCGCTACATTAGAAAGCTGGACAGCATAACGATAGGCTTGATCAAGGTCATTCATTATGTTTGAGTGCCTGCAGTGGCCGGCCCTCACTACCAGTGCATGATGGATGAGTGGAACAGAACTGGCAGCCATGAGGTGGGTGTCATAATGAGACTCCTTCAGGAAAACTAGAATTAATCCTTGGCAGAGAGGACTGGTGCCATTACTTACTAGAACTATCAACAGTGGTGTTCCACAGGGCTCTGTCCTATCACCCACTCTGTTCCTGTTATTCATCAATGATCTTTCCATAACAAACTGTCCTGTCCACTCATACGCTGATGGCTCAATTCTGCATTATTCAACTTCTTTCAACAGAAGACCCTCTCAACAGGAATTACATGACTCCAGGCTGGAGGCTGCAGAACGCTTAACCTCAGACCTTGCTATCATTTCTGATTGGGATAAAAGGAACCTTGTGTCCTTCAATGCCTCAAAAACTCAATTTCTCCGCCTATCAACTCGACACAATCTTCCAAACACCTCTCCCATATTCATCAATAACACTCAGCTGTCACCTTCTTCAACACTAAATATCCTCGGTCTATCCTTAACTAAAAATCTCAACTCGAAACTTCACATCTCTCTCACTAAATCAGCTTCCTCAAGGTTGGGCGTTCTGTACAGTCTCCGCCAGTTCTTCTTCCCCGCACAGATGCTTTCCATATATAAGAGTCTTGTCCGCCCTCGTATGGAGTATGCATCTCACGTGTGGGGGGGCTCCCTCACAGCTCTTCTGGACAGAGTGGAGGCTAAGGCTCTACGTCTCATCAGCTCTCCTCCTCTTGTTGATAGTCTTTTACCTCTTAAATTCCGCCGCCATGTTTCAACTCTTTCTATCTTCTATCGAAATTTTCATGCTGACTGCTCTTCGAAACTTGCTAACTGCATGCCTCCCCCCCTCCCACAGCCACGCTGCACGACTTTCTACTCAAGCTCGTCCCTATACTGTCCAAACCCTTTATGCAAGAGTTAACCAGTATCTCCATTCTTTCATCCCCTTCACTGGTAAACTCTGGAACAGCCTTCCTTCGTCTGTATTTCCTCCTGCCTATGACTTGACTTCTTTCAAGAAGAGAGTATCAAGACACTTCTCCACCCGAAATTGACCTCTCTATTGGCCACTCTAGACTTATTGCTGTATGAGGGGAACAGTTATTTTTTTTTTACATCTTTTTGTTGCCCTTGAGTTGCTCTCTGTGCTGTAAATAAAATAAAAAATAGAAGACCATTAAATTATGAGAGTAAACTTATTTGCCCGGTTAATATTGATAGAAAATAATAGAATACAAAAAATGGAGAATATATATAGTAAAGTCACAACCATAAGTATTGTATGGCCACGGGGACGCTCACATAACTCACGACTCATGTAACTCTTAGAATGGGAAGGGCAGCTACATGGAGGCTTACCCAAGTTGACCGTATGGGGTGCAGTCAGCGGGTGAGTGAAGAGACGCACCTTAAACATGCTCCTTGTTAGCAGTGGTGACTAGCTGTCAGCAAGCATGCAGGCAGGCCGTCACTGTTTTGCCACCCTCAGAATATACTGCAAGTGTTTGTGACAAGTATAATTATGGCGGCCAAAGAAATAGTTGCCCCCTTTGTGTTACATGACTGTTGGTAATATTCCTTACAGTGTCTTGCCACCCTCAGAATATACTGCAAGTGTTTGTGACAAGTATAATTATGGACTGGCCAAAGACATAGCTGCCCCCTTTGTGTTACATGACTGTTGGTAATATTCCTCACAGTGTCTTGCCACCCTCAGAATGTGCTGCAAGTGTTTGTGGTTTAACTCTATCCTCTCCAAGGGAACTGGAGTACTCTAATGATGGTGATTATTACTGATGTCACTGCTTAACTTGTGTGTGTGTGTGTGTAACCAATATACATTTTTTGCTCTGCCAGTCACTAGGATTATCTTAGGTTGAATTTCTCATGTTGAAAGTCCGACATCATGTGTAACCAAGCCTAAAACGATTATCTGATCTAGAACTCCTCACATGAAAAGTCCAGCATGATGTGTAAGTCTGTGGCGCGCACCTTTCAGACCCTCCGCGTGCCGTGGATTAAGGCCAACCTTAACGTGTGCATATCTGGTGAGCTCTGGGACCACCCTGCCCTCCCTCACCCACAGGGATGAGCTTATCAAGGAGTGGGCAGTGAGGCCAGGCCTCACGTTGCCTCTCTTCCTGCCAAAGAGATAACAGGCTGAGGGTGCTGGAGAAAGTGCTCCTACTCCTCCTTATGCAGTGCTTTTGTTATGTCACTGATTGATGTACTTTGTCTGCCCTTGGATAGGTAAAGAATCATTTAGATATGCAGCATTGCTGGCCTGCTTTTAATGAAGGGTGTTTTCATGCCTCTCTCTAGGCTCAGGGGATGAGTTCACTGATGATAAAGAATTAAATAAAAGCTCAGAAGTGTTAGAGGAAGGTAGCTGGTGAAGATGCAGCTCTCCAACAGCCCAACATAACTGCCACTTTTATCCTCCTCCCTGCAGAAACCCTCCACACTCTGACCTGTGTGTTGGCCCGCCATGTGTACGCCCTCGGCCTCAGCAGTCTGCCGCTGGAGCGCGTCGGTGAACGGCGACTCGTCAGGAGGGGCTTCACCAAGCGCTCCGGCCTGGATGTTAGTGCTGAGTGTTGCCTCCCAGATAGTGAAGTCGGTTAGTCTGAATTGGTCTTAGAAATCACTACGTTTACCTCAGTTTACTAAGGAGGAAATTACACTGAAATCTAGGCGTCCGGATTCTGATGTGCAGGGATTTGTAAGGGATGTGAGTGCCTGAGTGTTGCTGTTGGTGTCGTGGAAGTCCAGGAGTCTGAATTGGTCTGAAAAATCCCAGTAAAATTTATTTTTGCTAACGGGATTTTGTAAGCTGAAATATAGTTGTCCAAATTCTGAAATGCAGGAAATTCATAAAAGTAACAAGTGCCAGAGTGCTGGTAGTGATTCAGTAACAGTCTGTCAGTACAAATTCCATTGCTCTGTGAGAATCTTAATTTTATAACCTGAATTTACTGAGGTGGGAAGTTGTCAGCTGATGCAGGATTGCCCAAAGAGACATCCTACCTACCATCCTGTCCTTCATCCCATCCTAAAACACATCCTAGCACCCTGTCCTTGAACCCATCCTAAAACACATCCTAGCACCCTGTCCTTGAACCCATCCTAAAACACATCCTAGCACCCTGTCCTTGAACCCATCCTAAAACACATCCTAGCACCCTGTCCTTGAACCCATCCTAAAACACATCCAAGCACCCTGTCCTTCAACCCATCCTAAAACACATCCTAGCACCCTGTCCTTGAACACATCCTTTCCCTTTTGTCTCATCAACACCAGAGAGCAGTTCAGCATGCTCTCTAAAGACAGTTCCTCTCTTTATACACCACACAACATTCACACAACACACACACCTTTCCCAAAATTCAAAATTTAAAATGGCGAAAATTACAGAGCCTCGGGAGTCCCCGCCTGGGGGGGGATACCATAAATTCCCCCAGGGAGGACTCCCCTTCTGGCTGCCGACTTGAGAGGCGTCCTGATAACTCCTAAAAACCTCCTCCTTATCAATTTCTGCAACATTCGCAGTCTTCGTTCTAATTTTCATTCTTTGGAACACCATTTCTCCTCCTCTAAACCTCACCTTCTCTTCCTCACCGAAACACAGGTTTCTGAGGCTACTGACAGTTATCTCTACTCTATTCCCTCCTACTATCTCTATCCTAAATTTCAATTCAAAGCTGGATGTTGTGCCAACGTGCGCAACGACATCACTTGCTCTGATGCCACGACCTTCACTCCCGAATTTTCTACCATCTGGCTAAGACTTCATTGTCATTCTATTACTAAATACATCTGTGCTGTTTATCTCTCACCTAACTCTACTAACTATGTAAAATTCTTTGACTATTTGAACTCAAAAGTGGAGCACATCTTGACCCATTCTCCCTTCGCTGAAATCTCCATCTTGGGAGATTTCAATGTTCACCACCAGCTTTGGCTTTCATCCTCTTTCACTGACCAGCCAGGTGAACAAGCCTACAACTTTGCTCTCCTCAATGACCTAGAGCAGTTGGTTCAGCACCCTACTCGTATTCCTGACCATCTTGGAGACAGGCCTAACATTCTACACTAAGAAGACCTCTTCCTTACCTCTAATCCTTCTGCATACTCTGTCAAACTGTTCTCTCCATTGGGCTCCTCCTCCTTATTTCTGTATCCTGTCCTATCGCTCCTGTACATCCTCTGGACCCACCGAGAGGCAATGCTTCTGGCATTTTGCTTCAGCTCAGTGGGACGACCTGAGGATGTGCTTTTCCATTCCGTGGAATGATTACTGCTTCCAGGATAGAGACCCTCTGTGTGTGCCCAGCGCATTATGGAGGTGATTGTCTCTGGAATGGAGGCATACATTCACGTTCTTTCTACTCCTCACGCTAAAAAGCCTTGGCTTAATCACGCTTGATCTCGTGTTATAAAAGATAGAGAGGCAGCTCACAAAAGGTTCAGAGCCTTCGAACACCCGCTAACTTTGACCTTTACATTTCAGCCCAGAATCGTGCCAAATCTATTCTCCGACTTACCAGAACTTCTTTTAGCAATAGAAAATGTCAACATCTTGCTTCTTCTAATTCTTCCCATGATTTCTGGCATCTAGCCAAAATATCTCCTCAATTTCACTTCTTCCTCTTCCTCCTCTCCTTAACCCTGACGGCAGCACTGCCGTCTCATCTGTCTCTAAGGCTGAAGTCTTCGCTCAAACTTTCTGTAAGAACTCCACCTTGGACGATTCTGGGTATATTCCTCCTACTCATCCCCCCTCTGACTCCTTTATGCCTGCTATTAAAATTCTTCCAAATGATGTTTTCTATGCCCTCTCTGGCCTCAACTCTCAGAAGGCTTATGGACCTGATGGAGTGCCTCCTATTGTCCTTAAAAACTGTGCTTCCGTGTTGACACCCTGCCTGGTCAAACTCTTTCGTCTCTGCCTGTCAACATCTACCTTTCCTTCCTGCTGGAAGTATGCCTTTGTACAGCCTGTGCCTAAGAAGGGTGACCGTTCCAATCCTTCAAACTACCGCCCTATAGCTTTACTTTCTTGTCTATCTAAAGCTTTTGAATCAATCCTTAACCGGAAGATTCAAAAGCACCTGTCCACTGCTAACCTTCTATCTGATCGCCAGTATCTAAGTTATTCCCAGAGACTGAAGGCTTTGGACTTGTACTCTGTCCATGGTCGGCTGCTACGACATGACATGGTAAAGTATTAGCAAATATTTCACGGTTTTTGTGCTGTTGCCCTGAGGATATGTTTGTCAGTCCACCTCTGGGCACCACAAGAGGCCGTCAGTATAAGGTTGCACACATAAGAACTGAATTAGAGATCCGCAAGAGGTTCTTCAACGTCAGAGGTATTTCGCTGTGGAACTCTCTTCCCCAGCATGTTGTTTCAGCTAATTCACTCTCAGCATTCAAAGCATCCTTGCTGCTGATCTCAGTGACAGACTTTTTACATTTTAGTTTGTTCATTTACATATTATTAATTGATTATTTACTTTGCTGCACATGATGCACAATTCAGCTCTGTCTATAGCACATGTATTTGTATGTACGGAGGTTACTGAACTAGTCAGGCTGGCGCATCAGCAGAGTGCGGCTTCCTTTTGGGCCCTGTGTCTACCGGGTTCTGGGAAGCCCACCAGGTGAAGAACCAGGTGAGAGTATGGGTTCCGCAAGGGCGTTCTACTGGTGATCTCCTAGCCTTCCTAACTGACTCTTGGTCATCCTCTCTTAGCCCTTTCGGTGAAACCTTTGCTAATGCGCTGGACATATCAAAACTTTTGATAGGGTCTGGCACAAATCTTCTTTCAAACTACCCTCCTACAGTTTCTATCCTTCTCTCTGTACCTTTATCTCCAGTTTCCTTTCTGACCGTTCTATTTCTGCTGTGGTGGACGGTCACTGTTCTTCCCTAAACCTATTAACAGTGGTGTCCCGCAGAACCTCTGTCCTATCTCCACTCTCTTTCCGTTCTTCATTGATGATCTCCTTTCCAAAACGAACTGTCCTATCCATTCTTATGCCGATGACTCCACTCTGCATTACTCAACTTCTTTTAATAGAAGACCCACTCCACAGGAACTTAACGATTCAAGGCTGGAGGCAACAGAACGCTTAGGGCAAGAGGAACCTGGTGTCCTTCAACGCCTCAAAAACACAGTTTCTCCACTCAACACAATCTTCCAAACAACTATCCCCTATTCTTTGACAACACTCAGCTATCACCTTCTTCAACACTAAACATCCTTGGTCTATCCTTAAATCAAAATCTCAACTGGAAACTTCATATCTCATCTCTTACTAAATCAGCTTCCTCGAGGCTGGGCGTTCTGTACCGTCTCCGCCATTTCTTCTTCCCCGCACAGTTGCTGTCCATATACAGGGCCTGGTCCGCCCTCGTATGGAGTATGCATCTTGTGTGGGAGATCCACTCACAGGTCTTCTTGACAGAGTGGAGTCAAAGGCTCTTCATCTCATCAACTCACCTCCTCATACTGATAGTCTTCTACCTCTCAAATTCCGCCGCCATGTTGCCTCTCTTTCTTTCTTCTATCGATATTTTCATGCTGACTGCTCTTCTGAACTTGCTAACTGCATGCCTCCCCTCCTCCTGCGGCCCCGCTGCACACGACTTTCTACTCATGCTCATCCCTATACTGTCCAAACCCCTTATGCAAGAATCAACCAGCTCCTTCACTCTTTCATCCCTCGCGCTGGTAAACTCTGGAACAATCTTCCTTCATCTGTATTTCCTCCTGCCTACGACTTGAACTCTTTCAAGAGGAGGGTATCAGGACACCTCTCTTTTTGGACACTCCCTTGACCTCTATTCAGGAGCAGTGAGTAGAGGGCTTTTTTTTTTTTTTCTTTGTGCCCTTGAACTGTCTCCTTAGCTGTAAAAAAAAAAAAATCCTAAAAATCATCCTAGCACCCTGTCTTTGAACCCATCCTAAAACACATCCTAGCACTCTGCCCTTGAACACATCCTAAAACACATCCTAGCACCCTGTCCTTGAACCCATCCTAAAACACATCCTAGCACCCTGTCCTTGAACCCATCCTAAAACACATCCTAGCACCCTGTCCTTGAACCCATCCTAAAACACATCCTAGCACCCTGTCCTTGAACCCATCCTAAAACACATCCTAGCACCCTGTCCTTGAACCCATCCTAAAACACATCCTAGCACCCTGTCCTTGAACCCATCCTAAAACCCATCCTAGCACCCTGTCCTTGAACCCATCCTAAAACACATCCTAGCACCCTGTCCTTGAACCCATCCTAAAACACATCCTAGCACCCTGTCCTTGAACCCATCCTAAAACACATCCTAGCACCCTGTCCTTGAACACATCCTAAAACACATCCTAGCACCCTGTCCTTGAACCCATCCTAAAACACATCCTAGCACCCTGTCCTTGAACCCATCCTAAAACACATCCTAGCACCCTGTCCTTGAACCCATCCTAAAACACATCCTAGCACCCTGTCCTTGAACCCATCCTAAAACACATCCTGGCACCCTGTCCTTGAACCCATCCTAAAACACATCCTAGCACCCTGTCCTTGAACCCATCCTAAAACACATCCTAGCACCCTGTCCTTGAACCCATCCTAAAACACATCCTAGCACCCTGTCCTTGAACCCATCCTAAAACACATCCTAGCACCCTGTCCTTGAACCCATCCTAAAACACATCTTAGCACCCTGTCCTTGAACCCATCCTAAAACACATCCTGGCACCCTGTCCTTGAACCCATCCTAAAACACATCCTAGCACCCTGTCCTTGAACCCATCCTAAAACACATCCTAGCACCCTGTCCTTGAACCCCTCCTAAAACACATCCCTAGCACCCTGTCCTTGAACCCATCCTAAAACTGTTGTGATACAGTGACTTTACCGTACCCAACGTTTATGTTTCTCGCAAGACACATGAACCACACCAAGACAACTCCACAAAAAGACACACAAACCACTTACCACTAATACAGCAGGGGTGCCTGGCTTTCCCCTACAAGCACCTCCCAGCGTTACAACGATAATCCTAACAGGCCTGATAGCAATACCTAGTTGTAATCACTGTAGGAGGCACTTATCTTTCGAAGGGTTTCAAAAGAAGTGGTCTCTTGAAGTAAGTTCTGGAGGAGTACTGTTGTCCTCGAGACTAAGTTTAAATCAGCACTGCCGCGATTTGGAAAAAGCTTATGACAGAGTCGATTGGATTGCATTGTGGGATGTTTTAAAGATTTATGGTGTGGGAGGAAAACTGCTTAGTGCAATGAAGTCTTTCTATGAGGATGCATCTGCATGTGTCAAAATTACTGGAGAAACAAGTGAACATTTTGAGATAAAAGTGGGCCTAAGACAAGGGTGTCACCATGGTTATTCAATATTTATATGGATGGTGTCATTAGAGAAATGAAGGGCAAAGTTGGAGAAGTTGGAGTAAGACTGTTCGATGAGGGAGGGAAGTGGGTACTGAATTCAGTACTGTTTGCTGATGACACGGTGCTCATTGCAGAAAGTGAGACTGGTCTACAAAATTTGGTCAGTGTTTTTGACAGTGTCTGTAACAGGAAAAAGCTGAAAATGTCAACAAAAGTAAAGTGATGGTTTGTGAGCAAAGTAGAAGTGAGGTTGTAGATTTTGTATGCCCTGAGGTAGGAATTGAATGTGAAAAAGAATGCAAAATATTTTGAATGGTGAAGAAATGGAGGAGGTCAATGAGTTTAAGTATCTTGATCAGTTATGTGCAAGCATGGTGGTACGGAGGGAGAGACAAGAGAAAGGGCATTGCAAGGAAGAAGGGTGGTAGGGTCTTTGGGACGAATCATGAATGGCAGAAGTGTGAGCATGGAGGTACAGAGGGATTTGAGAAATACAATAATAGTACCAACCCTCACATATGTAAGTGAAACGTGGGCCTGGAATGAAAGTCAGAGGTCTAGAGTGCAGGCAGTGGAAATGAGTTATTTGAGGAGTGCTTGTGGTGTGAGTAGAATGGATGGAATGAGTAATGAAAGTGTGTACGAGCATTTTGGAATGTGTCACAGGGGTGAAGGGAAGAAGTGTGGAGTGGTGGAAGAAGTGAAGCGACAGACTTTAAAGTGGTTTGGCCACATGGAGTGAATGGAGGAGAGTAGGATGACCAGAAGGGTGTGTGTGAGTGAGATAGAGGGAGGGGATACAAGAGGATAGGGCGCAGGAGTACATTAGGGAGAGGGGGGAAAGATCCTTGAGAAACTTTGAGCAGGCAAGGAGGGAGTGTCTGGATAGAGGAAGATGGAAGCTCTTCTGCCGTGGCCATCCCCTGGTGGGAGCTCCTAGGAGCAGGCGTCGATGAAATGAATGAATGACTGAATTATCAAGCATTGGTTTAGTAATAGGGTGGTGGGGGAATGGAATAGACTCAGCAATCACATAGTTAGTGCAGGGACGATAGCTTGTTTTAAGAGTAGACTGGATAGCTACATGGACGAGGATGACAGGTGGCAGTGAGGTGTGGGTGCAGTAAGGTGACAGGGTACTGGAGCGTACGCCCGTACCGAAGGTAGACGAGGATCAAGCCTCTACCTGTAACTCCTGAAACTACACCTCCTCACCCATCGTGAGTAGTGGGGGGATTCTGGAGCTGCCCCGTGTAGGCCACTCAGCCTCTTGCAGTCTCCCTGTGTTCTTATGTTCTTCTTATGTTAGCACTCCTCATAACACCTCCCAGCACCTTCCTTCCTTCCCTTCTCAGCAGCCACACCCTTTAGTGCTGTTGAGGCTGGCAGCACTCCCCCTCATAACACCTCCTAGCACCTTCCTTCCTTCCCTTCTCAGCAGCCACACCCTTTAGTGCTGTTGATGCTGGCAGCACTCCCCCTCATAACACCTCCCAGCACCTTCCTTCCTTCCCTTCTCAGCAGCCACACCCTTTAGTGCTGTTGAGGCTGGCAACCTCCCCTCATAACACCTCCCAGCACCTTCCTTCCTTCCCTTCTCAGCAGCCACACCCTTTAGTGCTGTTGATGCTGGCAGCACTCCCCCTCATAACACCTCCCAGCACCTTCCTTCCTCCCCTTCTCAGCAGCCACACCCTTTAGTGCTGTTGAGGCTGGCAACCTCCCCTCATAACACCTCCCAGCACCTTCCTTCCTTCCCTTCTCAGCAGCCACACCCTTTAGTGCTGTTGAGGCTGGCAACCTCCCCTCATAACACTTTCCAGCACCTTCCTTCCTCCCCTTCTCAGCAATCACCTAAGATGGAAGCCTTGGGTCTGCCTGGGTCCCTGCTGCCGCTGTGGTCACTCTCCCCGCCCCTGCCCGTGCTGCAGCCCTCAGCCCCGACCTCACCCTCATGAACTGCTCTGACGTGAAGGTGAGGAGAGTAGAGGTGTTAGTGTTTGTTTCTGTCCCTTTCTTCTTATCCTCTTCACTTGAGTGTCTTTGAGAACTATTTCTTATGTTCATATTCTTGTCTGCTCATTATGGGGACTTTGATTGTGTCTATACCAGTTTTTACTTCCCCTTGATGCCACTTATATTGATCTATAATAATAATAATAATAATAATAATAATAATAATAATAATAATAATAATAATAATAATAATAATGTCTGGTATAGTTTTGATTCAGCCTCCTCTGTGTGTCCCTTAAACTACTGTAATGTCATGGTGGGAAGGGACAGAGGCATTGTGTGTGTTTGCAGCCCCTCCTGCTGTGTACTCCTGATTGCCTGCACCTCCCCTACACAGGAAACAGAGGGAGGCACCTACATGTGTTTATTAAGGTGGACAGCATGATTCTACTCTCACATGATAACTTCTTCAATGTGATGCCAGGGAATGAAGATGCAGCTAACTCTTGCATTACAAAGTTGGGCAGCTTGACTCTACTCCCCCTTTTTATCCTCACATATGATTACTTGGTCAACTTGCTGCCAGGGAGTGAAGATGCAGGCTAACTCTTGCGTTACAAAGCTGGACAGCATAATTCTGTTCCTATTTTTCACCCTCACTCATAATTACTTGGTCAACATGCTGCCAGGGAGTGAAGATGCAGGCTAACTCTTGCATTACAAAGCTGGACAGCATGACTCTATTCACCTTTTTCACCTGCATTCACAGGATCACTTGGTCAACATGCTGCTGAATAGTGGAAAGTGTGACGGTGGTGACGGACAAGATCGCTGGCCCTTTCACCTTGGCCATCCACCTCTACCACGAGTTGGCCCACAAACACTCCACACCAAAGTTAACAAGGCCATCAATGTGCTCCAGGCATACCTCAAGGTTTGGCTTTACTCCCCTCGTTGTTTTGGTGGTGTAGTAAGTGTGGGTCAGGGATGTTGCGGGATTCAGTTCCCCTGTCTTTTGTCCCTCCCTCATCCCTGATCTCCCTGTCCTTATACCAACAAGAACCAGTCAGTCAGTCCCTCAAGGTCCGGGTATGCGGGTGAAGTGTTTTCACCTCAAGGAACTAGACGTCCCTGCCCTGCATAGTCTCAGGTCACCCTTGGACAAGGTGTAATACCTGATCTGTCTCCCGTGCCAGTGTCACGGTGAAGCCTCTGGGCAGCAGCAGTGGTGGATTGGATTGCAGGCAGAGGATCTCTTTATGAGACAATGGCTGGGTTCAGGGTCCTAGTCAGCTGGACCGTGCCTAATTATTTAGGCTTGCGGTGTAGAGGAGTGTGGCGACCTCTTCACTAAAAAGCCTCCCTGGGAACCAGTTGTCGGTGTGAGCTCCCCGTCCCTCCCTTCTATCGACGGTACTCCCATCCCTATTCTGCATAACAGCTGGTTCTTGTTTTCTCCTGAAAGAGATGTCTTCCGTGGGTCATTTGAGATTGTACCTCCCGGCTTCTAGGTAGAGTTTCTGAGGGTTTTTCTTATACTCAAGGAATATTTCAGCTTTTTTGTCTCTCAGGAAGGGCGTCTGATACTCTCTAGAGTTGGTGGAGAACACCTGGTGACAGGTGCCACCGGCCAGGCCTCGAAAGGGTCGCAGAGTTGGGTTAGACGTTTCGGAAAGTGGGAAAGAATTGCTGATTCCTTTTCTTTCTTTGCCAGCTCTGCTCTGTGTGACTACACCGGCCCCATTCTATGGGACAAAACTTCAAGGACAATTGCTGAAAAGTGCCGGGTTGTGAAAGTCTCTCTCGTGACTGAGGCTCAGGACAAGCGATTTGTCTTTGAGGCATTTTCAAGACCCAGTGGGAGCGAACTCCCAGTGTTGGAGGCATCTAACACATCAGTATCTAATTTCCATGCACAATTTTTATCCAATTCAATTTATGGTCACACTTTAAGTTATTTCGAAAGCGCTTTTAATATTTGCCCAAACTGTTAACTCGCTTAAATTTCTAACAATGCCTTCGAACCTCCGTAAGTGTGACGTCTGTCCCGGATGATTTGCAGCTCAGTACTTCCAGCTGAGTAGAACTTGCCGCCTCTGCGTTCAAAGATTACAACTTCAGAAGGCTGTGACTGAATTTGTTTTAAGTAATGTGGCAGTGACTCCACCATCGATGGTGGAGGCCCTCCACCGAGACTGTGCCCTCGGCTTACGACCCTCCTGCTTCACTGGAGGACGTGTTCCCTGCCTCACAGGTTTACTCCCAGCCTGCCTCACAGGCTAACCCCCAGCCTGCCTCACAGGCTAACCCCAGCCTGCCTCACAGGCTAACCCCCAGCTTGCCTTACAGGCTAACCCCAGCCTGCCTCACAGGCTAACCCCAGCCTGCCTCACAGGCTAACCCCAGCCTGCCTCCCAGGACAACCGCCAGCCTGCCTCACAGGCTGACCCCAACCTGCTTCACAGGCTAACCCCAACCTGCTTCACAGGCTAACTCCCAACCTGCCCCACAGGACAACTTCCAGCCTGCCCCTTAACGCTTCTCTTCCTGCTTCACAGGATGTCGGGCTCCAACCTGTAAGGAATGGAGCCAAACCAGCTGGCAACCAAGGATTTACTGACCCCCACTACCTTCAATAGGTTCCAGGTGCTGGCAGACACCATGGAGGATGAGTTCGAGACTCGCCTAGTTGGGGACTCCATGGTGCGTGGCAGCACACTCCTGCCTTTCCTTCCCTTACCATTCACTGGCACATCCACACACACCCATGCACACCTTACTGCCCCTATCTTCCCTGTCATCCACACCACCCTGGCACCACACCACCCATGGCCATGCACACACACCCATGCACACCTTACTGCCCCTATCTTCCCTGTCATCCACACCACCCTGGCACCACACCACCCATGGCCATCCACACACACCCATGCACACCTTACTGCCCCTATCTTCCCTGTCATCCACACCACCCTGGCACCACACCACCCATGGCCATCCACACACACCCTGGCACCACACCACCCATGGCCATCCACACACACCCATGCACACCTTACTGCCCCTATCTTCCCTGTCATCCACACACACCCTGGCACCACACCACCCATGGCCATCCACACCACCCTGGCACCACACCACCCATGGCCGTGATGATAAGAGTATAAAGAAAAATTGTCTTCTGATATGAATAGTCCACTGCAAAATAAAGGTCTGTCCAAGCATCTTCCACCTGGTTCTCTTGTCTGGTGTTAGAGTGCTCCATCCTGCCCCAGCAAAGGTTATAATTCCACCTCTCCACCTGGTTCTCTTGTCTGGTGTTAGTGTGCTCCATCCTGCCCCAGCAAAGGTTATAATTCCACCTCTCCACCTGGTTCTCTTGTCTGGTGTTAGTGTGCTCCATCCTGCCCCAGCAAAGGTTATAATTCCACCTCTCCACCTGGTTCTCTTGTCTGGTGTTAGTGTGCTCCATCCTGCCCCAACAAAGGTTATAATTCCACCTCTCCACCTGATTCTCTTGTCTGGTGTTAGTGTGCTCCATCCTGCCCCAACAAAGGTTATAATTCCACCTCTCCACCTGGTTCTCTTGTCTGGTGTTAGTGTGCCGCACAGTTGAGGTTTTTCAGTCACTGCCGAGTGGCCTAAGACTACCCACATGCTGGCCTGAAGACCACCCATCAACCTGGGCTCTAGATAACCTCTTCAAAGAGAGGCTGAAAGATGAGTTCCGGGGGGCAGCATGGGCCAACACAAGATGGCGCCACTATCAACACTCGCCTGCGCCAGAACGGGCTGGGCCGACCATCAGGCCCCACCGGGAAGAAGCCTTGGGCTGACCATCAGGCCCCACCGGGAAGAAGCCTACCGGCGCAATAGGCCGCGACAAAAAAAATAAAAAATAAAATAAAAAAAAATAAAAAATTTGGTGTATTGAGGTCTTTGCAAAAGATAACTATAGATCCACAGTATTAGATTACTGTTGATATTCATCTCTGGTAATTTGTTAAGTAAAATATGTGGCTGAATTGTAATGAAAGCGCTGCTAAAATCTATAAATATAATTCTAACCTGTGAATTTTGGATTTCTAAATGTTCGTAAGTTTGGTGAAGTAAGGTTAACTCAGCATCCTGAACACTCATACCTTGACAATAAGCAAATTGCAAAATATCTTTCAAGGGATCTACGCTTGAACAACTGTACCTCTTCACAATGTGCTCCAAACATTTCATTATAATTGATGTTAAGGCTACGGGTCGAAGATCATTAAACTCCCTTGGGTGGTTGTTTTTGGGTACTGGAATAATCTCTGACATTTTCCACACATCCGGTACTGTACTCTGATCAAGTGAAGCTTGGAAAAGTTTACACAGTGGATCAGCAAGTTGCTCAGCACAGGATTTCAGTAGTTTAGAACCAATTTTATCAGGTCCACTTGCTTTTCCACATTGTATACGTTTCATGGAGTTCATCGTATCATCACGAGTTATTATTATTCGTTCTACATTGATGCCTAACCATTGACAAAATATTTTCACATTCAGTATTAAAATGGTGCACATCAAACCTTGCATAAAAGGAGTTCAAATCATTTACATGTTTGGTGGGTCTTTTAATGACCTTTTCTTTTTAGAGCCACTCAGTAGTTTACCCTGTCCAAGCATCTTTTGACTTATTTGACTTAAATAGGTTTTCAATTTTATCTTTATTTGACTGTTTAGCATCTAGTATTTTCCTATTTAATTGGCTTTGTATCACTTTACTTTGCATGCAGTCACCATTTATAAAAGTTCAGCAAACAATGTAATGTAAATAGATTTTTTTAAGAAGCCCAATTTGGCTTGATTTCACAGGGCTTTCATGCAAGAACGATTATGGATGAGGAAATGCTACCTAATAGCATTTATATTTTCTCTCATTTACCAATAAATAAAACAATGAGAATGATCAGCTACATTATTACTAATATTAGTATCACTTATATTGAAGTGTAATTGTTGAAAGTACCAAAGAAATACATATAATTTATAATAAAATAAGAACATAAGAAATCATGAGACTGCAATATTCCTTTAGGCCTGTACGAGTCATCTCCTTTGACCCTAAACTCACGTGTATCTAACCCCACCTAATATCGCTGTCCATGAATTTATTTAGTCTATTTTTGAATGTGACAATTGTATTGGCACTCACCACATGACTGCTAAGCCTATTCAACTCATCCACCACCCTATTAGTAAACCAATTTTTGCCTATGTCCCTGTTGAATCTGAATTTATCCAGTTTAAACCCGTTACTTCGTGTCCTACCCAGTTCTCTTACCAACAAAACCTTATGAATGTCTCCCTTATTAAAGCCCTTCATCCATTTATAAACCTCGATCATGTCTCCACGCCTTTCTAGAGAATGCAAGTTTAACTGTTTGAGTCTTTCCTCGTATGGCAAGTTTCTCAACCCCTGAATCATCTTAGTCATCCTCCTCTGCACCGATTCTAACATTTTGATATCCATTCTATAGTAGGGTGACCAGAACTGAACCGCATAGTCAAGATGAGGTCTAACTAATGCTAAATATAGTTTGAGGAAGACTTCGGGGCTTCTGTTGCTTACGCTCCTTGAAATAAATCCCAGTACCCTATTAGCTCGATTTCTAGCTTGAATGCATTGTGTCCTTGGACGGAGATCAGAGCTCACTAAGACCCTAAATCCCTCTCGCACCCAGACCTGCTTATGAGAGTGTCATTTAAGCAATAGTTATGTGAGGGTTGTTCCTACCTACACTCAGAATACTGCACTTCCCTACATTGAACTCCATCTGCCATTTATCCGCCCAGTCATATAATCTGTTGAGTTCACCTTGGAGAATACTAGCGTCCTGATCCGACTCAATTACTCTACCGATCTTGGTATCATCTGCAAATTTACTAACATCACTACTAATTCCTGTGTCTAAGTCATTGATATAAATAATAAACAAAAGTGGACCTAATACCGAACCTTGTGGGACCCCACTCGTAACACATCCCCAGTCAGATCTTTTACCATTGATTTGCACTCTTTGCTTCCTATTGCTAAGCCACGCCTTGACCCAGTTCAAAACTTTACCCTCTACTCCGTGAGCCTGTAATTTAAGCAACAGTCGTTGGTGAGGAACTTTGTCAAACGCTTTACTAAAATCAAGATAGATTACATCATAATTTTCATCTCTGTCAACCGCCTCAAATACTTTATTGTAGAAGGACAAGAGATTGGTGAGGCATGACCTACCTTTTGTGAACCCATGCTGCGAGTCGTGAATTAAGCTATGTTTCTCTAAATGCTCCCGAATGTTCCTGGCTATTATGGACTCCAGCATCTTCCCTATAACCGATGTTAAGCTAATTGGGCGATAGTTTGAAGCAACTGACCTGTCCCCCTTTTTAAAAATCGGCGTCACATTAGCTACTTTCCATAGGCTCGGCACATAGCCAGTATTAACCGACATCTTAAAGATGTCGGTTAGTGGGTCACTGATTATATCACCTAGCTCCTTTAATAACCTCGGAAATATCCCGTCAGGACCTGGCGACTTGTTCTTCTTAAGCTTATCTATCTCATCCTGAACTACTTGCCTGATGATTGAAAAAATACTTGGTAATTCTTTACAAGAACTCCGCTACTCCAGTGCCCCCCACCCCCAAAAACAACCCGGGGGGTAAAGGGAGATTGACTGAAATATGGGACTCCCAAATTTACCACCCCAAATCCTAAAATAGGGTAAATTTTCTACTCCTAAAAGTGTACTGAACTGCGTATATCTGACAGCTTACACTGTATGTCAAGTATATTTAAACTACTCAACCTGTCTTTACCTAACCACAACTTGACCCTCCCTCTGCTAGGTTAGGTTATAATAGATGACAAGACAATATAGTAATGGAACTCCCCTGACACTTTTAACAAGGGAATTTTCCCTATCCTAGGGAAATATTTTATGGTAGTTTTGGAGGCCCATTTTCAGTTAATTGACTCCGCCTTCACAACCCCAATTCTCCACAGGTTCCTAGGCATGTCTTGGGGGTAGGGCGGGGCTGGAATAGCAGAGGGGAGGCGGACTTCTTGTAAGGAATTACTGAGTAGCTCAAGCTTCGTCGGCCTTGTGACCCAATAGTCGCTGGCTGGCAACTCTGGAATAATACCTCATTAACTGAAGATGGTCACTATAGTAAGAATGGGGAGGGGAAAATGATCAGGGATAGTGATTTCATTTACTTTCCTAAAGTCCACCACAGGTCGAAATGAACCATCCTTTTGGGGGGATAAAAGTGATGAATCCACAGGGAATGTGATTCTTGAATGACTCCTTGAGCAAACATGTCATCCACCACCAGTAAGTGCTCTATGAAGGCACACACAAGGATGAGCACCTGGGTGATGGTCAATACGATGGGCATTTCCCCTGGTACTGATATTGTGTTTGATCACTGGAAATCACTGTCCATACACTGAAAATGTAAAAAAAAAAATTGTCCAGTTTTAGCAAGGGTGGCAAAGAGGCAAAGACACCACACCTAAAACTCACTCAATCTGCTACTGCATGTACTGTTTCTGCCCACAAACTTCACCCATAACTATCTAACATAAATCACTAGAGGAACAACAAAACTTACCAGCAGTGAACCCACGTCTCGTTGTTTTGGGCCGCGGCGATCTAGTCGCTCACTGTTCACATGAGCCTTGGTGTTGTCCTGTGAGGGCTTCACATGCACGTCAGCTGCCCCGTCTTCCTGAGGAAGGCGCAGGTGAAGCGGATGACAGCTTCCTGGCGTGAGGGGTGGACGCCTGCCACCGCCAGCACCGTGGGCAGGTCAAAGGTGGGCACGTCAGGGCGCGGAGTCGGTGTCGGAGCAGCACTCGCTGGGAGTGGTGGCGTGGGCAGTGCAGCCAATGCAAGATGGCGATACTATAAACACTCGCTTGTGCCAGAACGGGCTGGGCCGACCATCAGGACCCACTGGGAAGAAGCCTTGGACCGACCATCAGGATCCAGCAGGAAGAAGCCTACCGGCGCAATAGGCCGCGACGTAAAAAAAAAAAAAAGTGCACAAGGTTCCTTTTACCCCACTCGGAAATGTTAGTAAGGTCTGAGGTTAAGCTTTCTGCAGCCTCCAGCCTGGAGTCATGTAATTCCTGTTAAGAGAGTCTTCTATTGAAAGAAGTTGAATTATGCAGAGTGGATTCATCAGCGTATGAGTGGATAGGACAGCTTGTTATGGAAAGAAGATCATTGAAGAATAACAGGAAGAGAGTGGGTGATAGGACAGAGCCCTGTGGAACACCAATGTTAATAAGTTCCTGAGAAGAACAGTGACCGTCTACCACCGCAGAGATAGAACGGCCGGAAAGTAGACTGGAGATAAAGGAACAGAGAGAAGGATAGAATCCGAAAGAAGTCAGTTTAGAATGCAAAGACTTGTGCAGGACTCTATCAGATGCTTTCGATACGTCTAGCGCAACATAGAAAGTTTCACCGAGACAGCTAAGAAAAGATGACCAAGAATCAGTTAAGAGAGCAAGAAGATCGCCAGTAGAACGCCTATGTGGAACCCATACTGGCGGTCAGATAGAAGGTTAAAAGTGGAAAGGTGCTTTTGAATCTTCCGGTTGAGATTGATTCAAAGCTTTAGATGAACAGGAAAGTAAAGCTATAGGGCGGTAGTTTGAGGGATTGGATCGGTCACCCTTCCTAGGCACAGGGTGTGAGAAGGCGTACTTCCAGCAGGAAGGAAAGGTAGATGTTGATAGGCAGAGGCGAAACAGTTTGACCAGGCAGGGCATCAGCACGGGAGTACTGTTTTTAAGGACAATAGGAGGCACTCTATCAGGTCCATAAGCCTTCTGAGAGTTGAGGTCAGAGAGGGCATAGAAAACATCATTCCTAAGAATCCTAATAACAGGCATAAAGGAATAGGAGGGGGGATGAGTAAGAGGAATATGTCCAAGATCACCCAGGTGGAGTTGTTACAGAAAGTTTGAGCGAAGGGTTCAGCCTTAGTGAAAGAAGAGACAGCAGTGCTGCCGTCTGGGTTAGAAGGAGGCGGGAGAGAGGAGGAATTGAAATTGGAGCAAGGTGTTGACATTTGCTATGGATAAAGGAGTTTTTGGTGAGTCAAAGAATAGCTGCCTCTCTATCTTTGACAGCACGAGAACAAACGTGATTAAACCAAGCATGAGGAGTAGAGAAAGTACGTGGAATGTATGACTCCATTCCTGAGACAATCACCTCTGTGATGCGCTGGGCCCTCACAGAGGGGTCTCTATCCTGGAAGCATTAATCATTCAACGAGAAATCGGAAAAGTACATCCTCAGGTCGTCCCACAGTGCTGAAGCAAAATGCCAGAAGCATCGCCTCCTCGGTGGGTCCAGAGGGTGTACTGGAGCGATATGAGCCCAACGGAGAGAACAGTTTGACAGCGTGAGCAGATGGGTTAGATATTAGAAAGAGGTCTAGTATGTTTGGCCGGTCTCCAAGGCGGTCGGGAATATGGTAGTGAAATGCTGGACTGCACTAATCTGACCATGTAGAACGGAGAAGGTGTAGGAAGGTGGGACTCTATGGTTCAGTGCAGGGGAATCAGAAGGTGTCTTGTGCTGCAGAGTGACATGGAAGTGTTATAACTATACTAGTGAAAGGCTGGACTGAACTAATCTGACTCAGTAGGAAGGTGAAGGTGTAGGAAGATGGTACTTTCAAGCTCAGTGCTAGGGAATCAAAAGGTGCCATGTGCTGCAGATAGGATTGGAGGAGTTAAAACTATGCTAGTGAAAGGCTGGACTGCTCTAATCTGACCCTGTAGGAAGGTGAAGGTGTAGGAAGGTGGCACTATCAAACTCAGTGATAGGGAATCAGAAGGTGTCATGTGCTGAAGAGAGGTTTGGGGTTGTTGTAACTATGCTAGTGAAAGGCTGGACTGCACAAATCTGACCCTGTGGGAAAGTGGCACTCTCAAGCTCAGTGCTAGGGAATCTGGTGTCATGTGCTGCAGAGAGGCTTGGAGGTGTTATAACTACGCTAGTGAAATGCAGGACTGCACTCATCTGACACTGTGGGAAGGTGGCACTCTCTGCCTTAGTGCTAGGGAGACAGGCAGACAGGCTTGGAGGTGTTATACCTATGTAGTGAAAGGCTGGACTGCACTAATCTGACCCTGTATGAAGGTAAAGGTGTAGGAATGTGGCACTATCAAGCTTTGTGGTATAGTCCAGTCCCTTAGGGGGATTTCAAGGATGAATTGTGCAAATTTGTGCAAAAGCATGAAATTAGGCACACTTGTAGATTTTGATATGCTGAATCCAAATCTGCCGGGCATAAAGCCAATTCTCAGTGGCGCCGCCTTTTTGGACAATTCAAAATGGCTGCCATACGGGAAAAGAGTTTTGCACACTCATGCAGTTGAAAGTCGCACAGCTGCCAAAAAACTTCTACTTTCCTATGGTTTCTGACCCCAAGGACTTCACATCTGGTGTGGACTTTCTAGTATTTGTTGCAGATGTAGGCATATTTAAAAATTCAATATGGCCGACAGTCAAATTTACAAAGACAACTTCAAAATTGACGTCACTTAATGAGACTGTGCAGTCTACACGATGCAGTGTGCATGGCTTTGATAAAAGTAGGTACAATATGCAGAACATACAATCATACATAATCTTAACACTATATGAAACCCTTTATATATATATATATATATATATATATATATATATATATATATATATATATATATATATATATATATATATATATATATATATATATATATATATATATATATATATATATATATATATATATATATATATATATATATAAAGTGCAATCATACTGAGAAAAACCTTATGCCTGGTTGTGACAGGTTCGTTACACCCAATGGAAAAGTGGAACACTCTAATGAATCATTCATTGGACAATAAATTAATCAAGCATGATACATATATAATATGTGCATTATGAAGAGCTGGGCTCACCAATAAATCTTCTTCCCGCTGGTGAACAGTTTATGCCTTGCTTCATTGACTCCTTCAGGCCACAGCTCTTGCTGTACATGACTACGACAAAGCGTTCTAGCTTGTGCATGTGTTGAGATTCAAGGCTGAGCTCATGCGGGTCTCTAGTGAGGGCTACCAGAGTCTCTGTCATTCCAGGTATTCTGCCAGGCTGACCAGGCTGTCTTTTGCCACATCCAAGAATTGTGAGACAGTGTCACAGCCTGTCACTGCGTGGAATAGTGGGAGAGCACTGCATCTTGATGGTCCTAGCTGTGCAGACAGAGTGTGGATGGGAATGTCACGTGTCTTCTTCCCACTGCCAAGGCAGATCCATAACTCAGAGAGGCCAAATGAAGCAAGAAGTGGATTGCCAGAATGACAACATCACTGTCCACTGTACGGACCAAAGCAACCTTGTGACCCTGTTGTGAGGCGTGGGCAAGGTGCAGCATTATCCTGGTGTCAGCTTCACTGTGGGTGCAAGGCTGAAGGCCAGACACGTTGTGACGTTGGTTGGAAGAACATTCTCCATGGCAGTACTTAGGACAAGCCTCCCACCCAGGTCCTGCTTTACAAGTTGAGCACTCAAGAAGGGGAACAGTTCCCTCTTGTTGTCAATGTTTGTTAGGAACGCAGTATTCAGTCCTGCTTTGGAATGCAGTGCGCCCGTCCCCTATCCTGGTGCGCTGGCCTGAACCACGACGCTGATGTGTCAGAGTTTTCAGGTTTACCTCTGGATAGGTGTCCCACACTGCATCGATTCGTGTGGTAGACTGGCTCACATGTGCTTTCAGAAATGGAACCAGATGCTGTGGTACGTAGTCAAAGAAGGTATGGGCTTTGGTAGGCCGAACCATATGTACAACAGCGGCCATGTCAAATACAACAACTGTAGCTGTTTTAGCCGCAGCTGAGCGACCAGTTGGTGCCTCCAAGCACTCTAGAATGTCTGCCTTGTTTGTAGGTCGTAATGACCCTTGATCTGAGAGGCTTGGTGGATCTTTTTGATTCTCATATCGAAAGAAGTCTTTCATGTCTGCATCAGGTCGAGATTGCAAGGACAGAAACAGCTGGGTTATGAGGGAGGCATTTCTCTGAGCAGTGCCCACTTTGCTTCCCTTTTTGGTTTTGACTGGACGATTGTCAAATGTCAGGACCTTCTGACGTTTCAGAGTGTTTGTTATAGGCAAGACTGTTTGGTCTAGAATCTGCACAACAAATTTAGCATGTAAGTCTTTGCCTAGCTCATGCAGGTGAGAAAGAGATGAAACAATTTCGTCTCCCATTACCTCTTGAGTATGAAGAGCCAGAAGGTCTTTGCCATCGTTGAATGGATTACCCAGCTGTTCAGCTGTCTCAGTGAATGACAGCACATCTTTCCTGTACTTGGTCTGCAAAGCAGCTGCCTTTTCATGATGTGCAGTGCTTGAGTTTGGTGTGTCCAGCAATGCCTCAAACTCGTCAATGCATCGACTGCAGTCAGGACCCGCTAGCATGAACAGAGTGAGGGCCTCAGGCTTTCATACAGACCAGCTGCACCACCATGCATCTGTAGGGCCTTGTTTGACTGCTCATGGGATTGTTCCTTAGCCATGAGGCTGAACTTGTGAGATGATCTCTGGACAACAAAGTTCCCCTTGAGAAACTGCTGATATACCTGTGGGTGCTTCCTTGGTAACTGGACCATATCGCGGACATGAACTGGGAGCCAGCGAGCATAGTTGGTGTGGTCCATCACATGGAACCAGGAGCAGAGTTCATCACAGACCTGGACATACAACGGGAAGTCTCCCTCACGGAGAGACCGCACAAAACGACACATGAGAAGCTCCAGGTCCATGACAGTGGACCAGAACATAAACATTGGGTTTCCAGTCTTAGACCTTTGCTGCCACATCTCTAGAGGCTCTGGGACCTTGAACACTGGGCAGTAGTTGGGTAAGCCTTCTCTCTGAGGAGATAGAGACCCATGAGAGAGACCTGGTGAGCATAGCGGGTACGCTTAATGTGATGCTCGTCCAGCGCAGACTGGGCCCGGCCAGATGTGAGTATCTGGGCCTGAGAAAGGATGTTGCTCCACCCAGAGTCCGCAGCAACTTACCAACCATCTGTTGCATCTTGTCCTCTATGTCCAATGCGCCCATCAACATCACTAGCATATACTCACCCAGTGTCGCCGTGTAGTACCACTGGAGCTGATTGGCAATGGCATACAGCGGTTTGTCACCACCAAGCACAGGGGTTTGCCCAGAGTTGAGGAACGCTGTGTCTTGGATTGCTAGATGCATGGCGTGCTTCATCATAGAAGGTGATGCTGCTTTATCAGGAAAAAGTGGCAGAACACCTACGACTGCCCTGGGCTTTACAGAGTCGTCACTCATGAGCCTGGCATTATAGCCTGACCAGGTGATGACTTCACGTTCTGGCAAGGTGTCATTGTTCAGCTGTGTGGAGACGTGTGGCATCAAAGATTCATCCTTGAATTTTGCTGCGTGTTACTGATTGTGAGATGGCGGGCTATCAAGATCTGGTGAACTTGCTACAAACAAATCATTTCTTGTTAACTCTGCTGGCTGAACTACTAAGTAAGAGTCAGGTAGCTGTGGCAAAGAAGTGTCTGCAGGGTCAATTTGGACACAAGGTCTTTCGACACCGAGGTTGTCCCTAGACAGGTGGTTTGTTACACTGATAGCAGTGCCGTGGAACTCGTCTTGGGAGAAGTTACCTTGGTTTTGCTGTCCAAGTTGTCCACGTCAAATGTCACAAACACATCTTTGCGTATGTTGGTGGGAAGCACAACTCCATCACTGACGAACTGTTTGACTACAGCTTGTGCCATGGGCGCTTGACCTCCATGACACGTTTATGGACACAGACATGCCAAAAGCATTGGCATTGCTGATCTGCTTTTCTGTCTGCCCTCGCCATGTAGTTTTAGACCCAGGTACAGAGGAAAGGGAGTTTCACGGTCTTTGTTGTGACGTATATTGGCAGACGTTGTGGTATGGTGTGAACCACTGCAAGTGTTGTAAATGATCTGCTGGGCAATGGCACTTGCAACTCTTGCTCTGCCATGTACCTGCCCTGCAGCTCATCATTGTTATGTTTATGCAAGATCGAGGGACCCTGGAGAAGGATGTTAATGAAGCTGCTCAACTGTCCAGGGACAGGAGATGTTAGAATCAGGGCCAAATGAACCAGTGAAAGGTTCTTGTCTTTGGAGCAACATTTCCGGAGGACAACTGCTGCACGCATCAACAGCAAAGCATCATCCTGACTAACTGCCTGAGACTTGTGAGCATCAGCTAGCAGATGTCCAACCTTCTGGTTGCTGGAGATGTGAACTTCCTTGCCTTGAGAGAAGTCTGTCCACTCAGGAAGGAGCTTCAGAAGATACTCCTTGAATCGAGTGGAATGTGGTTCATGAGTATCAGAACAAGGAGGTCCCTGGTCTTCCATCACTGTTCTGTAGAACTGCCGCAGTGCAGACACCTTGAAGACTGAATCCTCAGAGTCCTCAACCAAAGCCACAATTTCTGCTATGGCAATAGAATTGAAGTGAGGCTCCAAGGGACCTGCAGATGTCTTGCGTTTCTTGGCTTGGGCCGAGTTTCGCAGTTGGGTGTAGCACTGGAGATGGTAGTATGTGTCAGCAGCGTGAGCATCTGCTGCCTGAGCAATCAGCCTGCCCAGAAGCTGGAAGTTCTTGGTTGTCTTGGCCCAACTCTTCAGGTTACTGTCCACATTATCAGTGGCAACCTTATGCAGATTATGACAGTCCTGTCCCTCGCATACTACACAACAGGGAGACTTATCAGCAGAACTTGGTGTGGAGCAGGAACAGGCTTCTTAGGTGAAACTTGGTCCCCTGAATCCTCCCTTTCAGTGACTCGATGCAAGCGAGAAGAACTGCAGTAGCTTCTACACTGTGATATTTGGCATTGTGAGATTTCAGTGTTGATGCAATACCTTGGCCTCCATCAAGCTGGGCCCATGACACTTTCATTCCGGACGGAACAACACCAATGGACTTAAATCCATTCAGGTCTCTCTCTAGAGAAGTAAGACCTTCATTCTTTGGGTTGGAGTCGGTCATCCTTTTTCCTTGACAGAGACAGCACAGGTCCCAGTTGATGGCCTCCATCATGCTGCAACAATAAAAGAAAGTTTTGACTAAGCTCGAGGTTTATTTTTCATTGCTAATATATATTAACTTGGTCCTTCAGGCAAAATATGAGTTAGAATATGCAAACCTTGATATTTAAAAACCGTGAAACCCATTTTGCACTATCATCTGCCTCAAAACGTCAAAAGTATGCAACATTCAATTTCATGCGGTGGCCATCTTGGATTTTCCAAAATGATTATCTCTGTCAATTTCAAAGTAAATCAATATGATTACACTTTTGATGTGAACAATCGTAGGAATGTTTTTTTTTTTTTGTGAAATTTGTGACTTTCTGTTCATTCTGTTCACTGGAAATGGAAAAATTATGTGTTCCGCCGCAGCCATTTGTTTTGCCAAATATGGCGACCTCATTGAATTTTGGTTCTGGCGCCCGGCAGATTTTAATTCCACAGGTCTTAAACTATAAGTGTGCCAATTTTCATGCTTTTGCACCAATGTGCACAATCCTTCCCTAAGGGACTGGACTAGTAGGGAATCCAGAGGTGGCACTCTTTGGCTCAGTGCTAGGAAACTGGAAGGAGTCATGTGCTGCAGAGAGGCTTATAGTTATGTTAGTGATGGCTCGACTGCACTATTCTGAGCCTGTAGGTAGGTGGTACTCACTCTTTCAGTGCTAGGGAAACAGAAGGTGTCATGTGCTGCAGAGAGGCTTGGAGGTGTTATAACAATGATAGAGAAATGCTGGATTGCACTATACTTAACCAGTAGGAAGGTGTCTCTCTCTGGCTCTGTGCTAGGGAATCAGAAAGTGTCACTTGCTGCAGAGAGGTTTAGTGGTTTACAACTATTCTAGTGGAAGGCTAGACTGCACTAATCTGACCTGTGGAAGATGTGAAGATGTAGGAAGGTGTCACTCACTGGCTGAGTACTAAGGAATCAGAAAGTGTCATGTGCTGCAGAGAGGCTTTGAAGTGTTATTACTATGTTAGTGAAAGGCTGGACTGCATTAATCTGACCCTGTGGGAAAGTGTCACTCTAAGGCTCAGTGCTAGGGAATTAGAAGGTGTCATGAGCTGTGAGAGGCTTGGAGGTGTTATAACTATGCTTGTGAAGGTTGGACTGCACTATTCTGAGCCTGTAGGAAGGTGAATGTGTAGAAAGGTGTCACTCTAAGGCTCAGTGCTAGGGAATCAGAAGGTGTCATGTGCTGCAGAGAGGCTTGGAGGTGTTATAACAATGATAGAGAAATGCTGGATTGCACTGGACTGACCCTGTAGGAAGGTGAATGTGTAGGAAGGTGGCACTCTCAAGCTCAGTGCTAGTGAATCAGAAGGTGCCATGTGCTGCAGAGAAACTGAGGTGTTATAGTAATGATAGAGAAATGCTGGATTACACTAATGTGGACCCTTTAGGAAGGAGAAGGTGTATGAAGGTGGCTCTCAGAAACCGAGCTCAGTGCTAGCTAATCAGGTGGCAGGTGCTACAGAGAGGCTCAGGTTGTTTATAAATATGCTAGTGAAAGCTAGATAGCATTAATTGTTGACATTGTATGAAGGTGGCACTCTCTGGTTCAGTGCTAAGGGGAATCAAAGGTGCCATGTGCTGAAGAGAGCCTTGGAGGTGT
>NW_026111865.1:1037281-1093580 GCF_024679095.1 Eriocheir sinensis | reverse complement strand
CGGGTTGATGGGACAGCATGTGGGTAGTCTTAAGCCACTCGGCGGTGACTGAAAAATCCGAGTGGTAGCGTGGGGATTCGAACCCGCGTCGTCCATCACGCGGTGAATGTGGACCCAGTACGCTACCAGTTCGGCCACCGCCTACCCGAGAAAGTGCTAGCATATCCCTCTCCTCCTTCCCCAAAATATGAGATTTTATCAGCGCCGGCAAGAATACATTCTTGACGGCATTCTCCAGTGGTCGGAGGAGTGGACTGATGCCGGGGATGGTGCGCATCAGGAACGTCCACCGATGTTGGATGCCCTGGGTGTACCCTGAATAGGCAGCGTGTGGCTCAGTCTTGGCAATGGCAGACAAAGCTTCTATTTTCTTCACCCATTCAGCTACTTTGTCTCCTACGTACTCCTTCTTATATACCTCTGTCCCGATCACTGCACATAAGTGTCCTTGTCCGTCCTTTGTCCCAATGACTCCACTTCCTCTAAAAGTTTCTGCGGCACGTTCATAATGTTCAGGTTTGACAATAAGGGCAGACTTGGTGGCGTTAGAGATGTATCCTATCTCAGCGCCGGCGGTGTTCACAAGGTCCCACCACCCTTTTAAGTCTGAGATTTTACCAGCACCTGTGAGGCCATCCGCATAAGCCACCTGTTTCACCCGTGTTTTTGCGTATGAGATTTCATTCTGGAGGGCTGATAGGCCTAGGGCGTACATAGCCATGGCTACTGGGTCCCCTTGTGTTGTTCCCTCAGATGATTTTAACAATCTCACTTTTCCACCGTGGCTATTTATGTATAAGTCGGTGGGGTATGTATAGGTATTTTCAACATACATAGCTAAGCTAGGACACTTGGTTTTGATTTTGTGTATCATAGTCTTTCTGTTTATTGTGTTGAAGGCATTCTTGGCGTCAACAAGAAGCACTGCTTCGCACTGGCGTGAACATCAAGTATGACTGGAAAGATCGCGTGCTGCTCAGAGACGGCGTCATAATTGATAGATTCGCGCCGCGTTTTTTCTAACTCCAACCACAAACCAATAACTGAATCTGTGCTCTTGGAACATCGCCGGACTGAAAGATAAGTTGCAGGATGCAAATATACTCTCATTTATTCTTGGATATGACATTGTTTTGATTCTGGAGGCTAAGAAATACTTTAATTTGAATGTACCTGGCTTTGATATTTACAAGAATGTGTCTCGAGCCGGCCAGCACAGAGGAGGAGTGGTGATGCTGGTGAAGAGCAGTCTCGCCCACGCCGTTAGTCAAGTGGATATGAAAACTGGTCAGATCTGGATTGTGTTGTCACAGTAGCCAAAACTGAAGTTGGGTGGCATATAAATACCCCCCGACGACTCGCCTCATTACCATTTTTCACATGGGTGGCTCCACTCACACAGCTCTTCTGGACAGAGTGGAGTCTAAGGCTCTTCGTCTCATCAGCTCTCCTCCTCCTACTGATAGTCTTCTACCTCTTAAATTCCGTCGCGATGTTGCCTCTCTTTCTATCTTCTATCGATATTTCCACGCTGACTGCTCTTCTGAACTTGCTAACTTCATGCCTCCCCCCTTCCCGCGGCCCCGCTGCACACGACTTTCTACTCATGCTCATCCCTATACTGTCCAAACCCCTTATGCAAGAGTTAACTATCATCTTCACTCTTTCATCCCTCACGCTGGTAAACTCTGGAACAATCTTCCTTCATCTGTATTTCCTCCTGCCTACGACTTGAACTCTTTCAAGAGAAGGGTATCAGGATACCTCTCCTCCCGAAACTGACCTCTCTTTCGGCCATCTCTTTTGATTATTTTTTAGGAGTAGCGAGCAATGGGCTTTTTTTATTATTGTTTCCTTTTTTGTGCCCTTGAGCTGTCTCCTTTGCTGTAAAAAAAAAAAAAAAAACATATTGTAGTATTATGTTTAAGACATGTCGATTGTCATATGTTGTATCCATTGTTGAATATACCAGAGTGTTATGATCGTCTGAGCATAGAATATTGCGTAAGGCATTTACTTTCATATAACTTTAAATAAATGTACATTTTATTTTTCCCTTGCTCATCACCGAACACCAGTTTCTAATAACAACTTAAGCCGGATTACGCTACCAGGGATACGAGACGGTAAGATCATATATGGAGTAATTAATGAGTGATAAAAGAGTTGTTTTAATACAAGTTGATGCAAATAAAATAAAATATAAAGATTAGATACAAGAAAAGAAGGGTCCAAAACTGGTGGCAGCGGTATAAGGATACATAGGTGCTTTTGTTTAATTTACCCTGACGAGAAAACGCCTCCTATTTTTACTAAGCTTTGCTCGTTTTAAGTTGCGGAAATAATAGTGACGATTTAATTTTATAGTTATTGGTTCTTCCGGAGGACGTGGACTTGTCGATATGGTGGTGAAAAATCTGGCCAACATTATTTTGAAAAGTTGTATGCTTCTTGAATGATATTAGTTAATTATTATGTATTTTCATCTCCTGAATCCAAATATCACCTTGAAAAATGCTTATTGGCTATAGGTTTAAAGATACGAGACTCTGCTTTTTTTTTCTTGACGCTTATGGTGGGCTGAAGAATCATCTCTTGCCAATCTCCAGCAATAGTCTGCTAGCATACTTGTGCCCCATTTGTCCTGGTACACTTTTCCATGGATGAAATATCTCTGTGAAACCTTTCACCATGCTCGTCACTAGCTGCCCACAGTTCAATGGAAAAAAGTCTAAATTTGAGTCCAAAAAGTGGATTTTAAGTGACATGTTACATTCCATGTTCTTGTAAGCCTTGATGAGGTTTTCCACAAATTCTTCATAGTTTCCTTCCTTTCTGTTTCTGATAAATCCCTTCACCACTAGCTTGAATGCTTCCCAAGCAGCTTTCTCCTCCCCATGAAGGGCTGATTCAAAGTCACCATCTTTACGAAGTTATCGAATCTGAGGACCAATGAAGACTCCCTCTTGTATCTTAGCGTTGCTTAGTGAAGGGAATTTTGATGTTAAATACTTGAATCACTGACCGGATTTGCTCATAGCTTTTACAAAGTTTTTCATGAGCCCAAGTTTTATGTGTTCTGGTGGTAGCAAAATTTTGTTTGGTTCAATGTTGTTGTTGTTGTTGGATGTTGAACATTTTTCATCCCAAGCTCCAGTGATTGACGAGGTGGCCAGTCTCTCCTGATGAAGTGGGAGCCTCTTGCACGCCTGTCCCATTCACATAGAAGGCAGCAGTGCTTGCTGTATCCGCCCTGCAAGCCCATCACAAGAGCAAGAACCTTTAAGTCACCACAGCGCTGCCATTGATGTTCATCATATTTCATGCACAACAACATATGCTTTATATTCTCATAAAAGTCCTTCATATGTGGTACATACCCCACAGGAACTGATGATGTACTATTGACGTTATGCAGCAAGAAACCGCTTAGACTCGTTTTTGATGAATCTATGAACAGCCTCCAGTGACTGGGTTCGTAGTCGATGCCAAGTGCTTCATCAGACCATTAATATTGTTGCAGGCCACTAAATCACCTTCCATTATGAAGAAATCGTTGAACTGCTGCAGACATTCACGAAATTTTGAAATCTTCACATTACATGCTTGGAGATTCCACTGTAGAAGACGAGAACCTACTTTTCACCTCAAAATATAAACCTGAACAGCACAACCACCTTCTGTGACTGCTGGAACAATAATGAAGTGCAGTGATACCGCGAGCCTGTTGGAACATATTGTGACACGTAGGTGTATCTTGAAAAGTAGAGCTAACAAACAATTTTAACCATGATATTCATTAGCAGTGACCTAAAATTAGTTGGAAATTGCTACTCTGGTCTCGGAAGCATTTTGGTTGTTGACCAGTGCAATTGGTGCTCTGTAGTGCAATGGGTAGCACATGCGACTCAACCGAGAATTCATGAGTTCCTTCCCCGGGCGGAATGGAGAGGGATGGGCAGTCTCTTTTCCACCCGCGCCGCGATCCACTCAACAGTGAGAGGGTGTCAGGTGACAGGCACCGGTAGTGTCCCTCCTCCCAGGTCTGTTTGTTTTAGGATTGTTACCCTAGGATGGAGGGGAACACGGGCCTCTACGCTTATCAGGGTGATGGTCTGGCCTGTGCCGCGGCGGGCAGCCATAGAGTGACTCTATAAAGGCCTAACCCGTGATCCCCCAGGTAAGAAGTGTAGAGTATGATGTAGAAAAAGAATGTACACTACTAGGAAAAGTGTGAGGCATAGATAAAAAGTGGAGTATGAGGAAAAAAATGAAGCATATGAACAAAAGTGTGAAGTAATAAGAGAAATGTGTGAAGTAGGAGAATCAGAGGAAGAGGAGGCCAGGGTAGGTACCCCCCTCAGTTAACTACGACAAATAACATTAAATAAATAACTGAATAATAAATAAATAAATAAATAAATATGCACACTTGCAGTGGAAAAAACGGAAAATGACCGAAGAACAAAACGGGGAGTAACCTATAATATAATAAGATGAAGGCTATAACGAACAAGGGAGTAACCGTCTTACATAAATATAAGGAAAAGAAGCCTATAACGAACAAGGGAGTGACATTAAAAATAATGAAAAGAAGGCTATAATCAACATAACTCACGAGTAACTTTGGTAGGTAGATCGAACTACTCATGATATTACATATACAAAAGTGGCAGCACTCCTAGAAACAGGAGCGTGTGTGAGTTTTTAACGGATGAATTTATTAAAAAATTAGGGCTCGCAGTAAATGAATGTGAAGCGAAACCCGTGAATATTGTCTCTGTGCAAAGATTCCATGTTGAAAATGACGGTAGAAGACAAGTTAATATGGAAGGAAAAAGTAGTTTCCAAAACTTATTGATAACACGCGATGTAGATTCGCCGAGTCCTATTGTGTTGAGTACTGATTTTTCATGCAACACGAGATGATTTTTAAAACATGGCAACTAAATAAGGAACAAAAGAAACGAAGCTGAAAACTGATAACATAAGGGGAAACCATACCAATACAACCCATTATGCCAGGAAAAATATGTCTTATATCTAGAGGTGAAGGATCTTAGCTAAATGTAGATGGAAATGAAGAATGTCTCACTGAAAATAAGGCCGTACGTTGCCAAGCAGTTGAACCTTTGCAACTGCATGCATCTGTTGCAGGTTACATAACGCTAGTGACGCGACTACAGGCAAGTGAAGCTTTATTTGAGCCTTGTGTTAGTACTCCTCAGGCTAGAGTCTTGTGCTCAGGGATAGTTAAGTTGACCCTTCACCTGACAATCAAAGATCTTATGTCACTGTGCCGCATTTCAATATTGAAAGTGAAAGTGTAAAGATGGATGATAATACAACGTTAGGATTTGTGAAGCCTGTCACTCATGAGCAATACGCTGATCTGCCACAAGTATCTAGTGTACAGACCGCTGACACAGTTAAGACAGACTTGAAGACGGCAGAGCTTGAAGCAAGGAAGAAAAGCCTCTATCAAATTGTTGACGTTAAATTCCCAAATGAAGAGAGAGAGAATCAGGTATTAAAGTCCTTAATAGATAAATATATAACAGTGTTTTCTACAGAACAAGAACCATTAACAGTAACGCCCTATTTTCTAAGCACCATCAAGCAAATCACTGATGAAGTAGTGCAGGCGTCCCTATAACATTCCTATCAGTTATCATGACAGAGTAAATGAACAACTTATATCGCTCCAGCAACAAAGTGTGATTCGCCCTTCGCGATCACCCTATAATGCCCCACTTATCCCAGTGCCCCCAAAAGATGGAGTACTACGACTTTGTCTGGACTTCCGGGCACTTAATAAGACACTACGGGACGACCGGTACCCACTCCCTAATATAACCACCATACTCAATCAATTGGAAGATAGTAAGCTTGTTTCATGCCTAGACTTGAAACAAGGTTACTATCAAATCCCCCGAGATGAAATTAGTAGAGTGAAGACGGCATTTTCTTCTCCATCAGGACATTGGGAGTTTACTTCCCTCCCCTTTGGCCTAAAAACAGCCCCGTCCTGCTTCAAAAAAATAATAAACACTGTCCTTACAGGACTATTAGGTAACAAGGTTCAGGTATACCTTGATGACATAATTTTCCTGGGCGATATATTTTCTAATCATGTAGATAACTTAGAACAAATGCTGGAACGCTTAAAGGAAGCCAAACTGACTATTAAGATGGAGAAGTGTAACTTTTTAAAGAACAAAGTAGATTACATATATGGGCCATGTCATCAGCTCAGAGGGAATAAGACCTCAATCTAGCAAGCTGGAGGCCATACAAAACATCCCGGCCCCGCAAACTGTCCATGATTTACAGTCATTTCTTAGATTGACTAATTATTATCGCAAATTTATTGCAAATTATTCACAAATTGTTGCTCCTCTTCAAAAAATTTACAAAGGGAAGAAAGATACACTCAAGAAAAAAA
This sequence comes from Eriocheir sinensis, assembly GCF_024679095.1. Lineage (NCBI taxonomy): Eukaryota > Metazoa > Arthropoda > Malacostraca > Decapoda > Varunidae > Eriocheir > Eriocheir sinensis. Next base: position 1,087,135 of record NW_026111865.1, on the reverse strand, counting down.
AAGAAAAAAAAAACTCCACTCATATGGACAGATGAAGCAAAAATTGCGTTCTCAACCCTTAAAGATAGAATGCTTGATACAGTCACTCTAAAAAAAATCCTGACTTTAACAAACTACTGACGCGTCCTACTACAATACTGGTGGAGTATTGCAACAACAGGATAATGATGATGAACTAAGACCTGTATCTTTTTATAGAAAGAAATTGAACACGGCAGAACAGCGGTACAGCACAGTTGAACGAGAGGCTTTAGCTGTAATATATGGGTTGCAAGTGAACCGCCCATTAATACTGGGTTACCCTATTGAGATCCACACGGATCACAGACCTTTAGTATGGTTGTTACAGGTAGCTAGTCCCAACGGCAGGATAGCTAGATGGCAGACTCTCATGAGTGAGTATGGTTTCACAATCAATCATTGGCCTGGCAAGGAAAATATAGTAGCAGATTTTTTATCAAGGATGAAGGCTCACAGGACACTGAGATTGAATTAGAAGATCCGCGCGATAATGTTTGTGGATGGGGAACAACAAAAACCGTGGAACACGTGGATTATGAGGGGCAAGGTATTGCACTAGTGTAGAAAAAGAAACAGGCGCCGAAAGATGAGAAAATAAAATGTATGATATGTATAAACCTGAACTGTGAGTGCATTGGCCACACACTTGACTGGAGTATTCAGGAGATTAGTGAGCTGCATGATGAGCAGCCAGCATATAAGTAATTAAGTATGCTAAAAGAAGGAAGCCCCATGAATGAGACTGAGCAAAGACTCAGAGAAAAGAGGCATAATGTGAAGATGGCGCCCCTGTCAGAGTTGCAGGTGGAAAACAATGTGTTTTAGTGAATCCGTACGGAGAAGCCACTAAGGTGGTGGTTCTTCCCCCAAAGTATTTCCAAGGCGATAACTCTGGCTCATTCGTCGCCACTGCAGGGCACGGATGAACCAAAGTTACGTTATGTCGGTGTAGAAAGTTCGCTTTCTGGCCTGGAATGAAACGGGATGTAGAAAATTATGTAAGGAAGTGCGTCATGGTAGTCGTTTTAAAAGTGAGTTGGGAACTTGCACCCTGCTCCTTGGCGGCAATATCCAGACGTCACCGCTCCTTTTGAAATAATACACATGGACCTTGTGGGTCCCATGGGAGTATCGGACAATGGGGTTCGATACGTAATGCCCATAGTTGATGTTTTTAAAAGGTATTTGATTACAGTACCCTTACGGAGTAAGGAGGCCCGCGAAATAGCAAGGGCGTTGTACGTGGATGTTGTTTGTGTACACGGTGTTCCTCAGACAGTTGTTACAGATCAAGGTTCATAGTTCGTTAATTCCGTGATGCAGGAGATTAATTAGAAGCTACCTGTGCGACACGCGAAAATAACGGCTTACCATACAAGTGAAAATGGAATAATAAAGCGCGCAAATTATACCGTTGTTAACATTTTGAGGACAATGGTTCTAGGAAATGTGTCCGTTTGGGATATAATGTTACTTACTTGCAGTCACCCTGGCCTATAATGCTGCGTATCATCGCACCATAAAGGAGTCCCCTTTTATCGAGAGACAGGGAGAGGATTTTTAGAGATCCTCGTATGCCCTACACTATGTTAGAAAAAAATTCAGCAGCCCTGGTATGATATTGAATCCTATAAAGAGGAAATGGCTGCAATTGCGAGGAAGGTTTATGATATTTACTCCTATAAAGGGGAAATGGCTGCAATTGCAAGGAAAGTTTATGATATTTACTCCTATAAATAGGAAATGGCTGCAATTGCAAGGAAAGTTAATGATAGATGCCAGGATTACATTGAAGAAAGTAGAGAAGTGGAGAAATACTACATACCTACAAAAATCAAAACTATCAGCGTTGGAAACAGTGTTCCTCAAACAGAAAATAAAAAAAAAGTTGCAACCTATTTTGATAGACCCTACAGGGTAATAGAGAAGATCAGTGATGTAGTGGTACAATTAGGAACCTCAGGACTAATAAGGTTTCAACGGTCCACACATATAGAATGAAAGTCCTTCATGAAGACTGCATCGATGTGCAGCAATGTCCAACAGTTAGGCGAGCATACCCTTTAAATCCGGAAACAGACACTGAAATATTTTCTGCATGCTCAACCCTGGTGCTGAGACTAATTCTACCGAAAATGGTAACTCGTAGCGGAGAGGTGACTGCTACTTATGACACATTAAATAATGTTCGTTCTACACCAGTAATAAACAGCTGATGCACAGGCCCTACCTTCTCAGGTTACTCCCAAACTTTCAGAGCCACCTCAGCATAGATAAAGCCTTCGCTCCTCCTCTACGGTACAAGAGTTGCCTATTGTCATGTCAAAGCCAATACGATTTAAACAAGGATAATGTATAAGGATGAAAATGCAATAATTAAGCGCAAATATGACGAAGTAAACCACAGATTTATTTGACTCTTTCGGTGTAAGACTCAATGACACAACAGGAGTCCCCAACACGTGCTGGCCAAAGTTTCACACCAATATACTATCTATAGCATAGTCCTCCCAGACAGAGACTATAGTTCCGTTTAGCCTCACAGAAGATGTTTTAGCTGCATTATATAAAGCACGGACTTTAACTACATCTTTAGCTTGAAATGTTATTCAAATGTCACCTGAGTATCCAGCTGTAAAAGCAATAAAATACACACTCTTTAATTTTGAAAATGACTTCAGTTCATTGTTGCATCATCTAAGAAAATTTTTAGGCTATGTGATGACTACTAATCCAAACAAGCTCCATCTTCTATGAATTATAAAAAAAAAAGACGGGAAATAATATTTTTTTTTAAGGATCCTTGTCTAATATCTTATTTGGTACTGCGACCCAGGCTCAAGCTGACGCGATTCATGGAAAAAAATAAGGCACTAAAGTCATTAACTGAGAAAGATTTAATATAGTTAAATGATTATTATGGAAAACTCAACATTGTTTGCATGCCATGCAATCTGCCTTTAATAGGCTATATTCAGCTGTAGATGTATTGAACTAAGTTGTGCGCCAATTTTCTATAGACTTTGGCATTAGGAAGATAAAAAAGCTCCTACAAGCATTGTTGTATTTTGACTTAGCATGGAGACACAGAAGTCCAGGTATACAAGATTTAGGGGCGAGTCTGCAGGCTACCCTGCAAACATACATAACTCCAACCACTATGTGAGTCAAACAGTTGTTAAGTACAGTAGAGGAAGCCTAGGTTCGGCCTCCAGGTCTTTTGTTCCCGGCAGTTCCTGATTTTTTAGCTTTATATAGGGATATGATAACTCTGTCCTCCAGGACAACGGCTTTGCACGATTCTCGTAATTTCTATTTCACCAAACCTTTACGAGGAGATCCGCCTGACACCTTTGATGTTTTTCGAATCGACTCCCTTCCATTTTCTGTGCAGAATAGCACTTACTTTCTTATGTATAGTGTTGATTCAAGATATGTTGCCTTCAGTGAGAATAGGAAAATACACTATCTGCTTTCTAGTACAGAACACTGTCACAAGAATAACTATGTGATAGTTTGTCCTCCCACAGGCCCCGTCTATGAAGCTAGTCACGCAGCCTCTTGTGAATCGGTTGCTTTCTTGAATCATGAGTCAGTGATCAACTTCTGCCACACAATAGTCTTAAAAACATTTCCCCCTATGTTTATAAAAGGTCCTGGCTACTGGACCTATTCACTTGCCCCCCCCCATCACCCTGACACTCACATGCCCTACCAATCCTGTAAACAAACATACTGTCAGCCTGACGGGTAGTGGGATATTGACGCTTCGGCAAGGTTGCAGCGCCCACAGCCCATCCCTGACACTTCCTGGACAAGAGGCAGTAGTGGAGGGGCCCCCCATCACGGTCTCTCTCGCCCCTCTCCCTCTCCACCTCCCTCCTCTCCAAGAATTCTTACAGGCCATCTTATCTGGTCCGTTTTGCCTGACCTTCCATCTCTTCGCAGTGCTGAGTCCATCCACCTACAGGAGCTAACAGCTGGCTTGCAGCCATTAAATTCTGTGGTCGAGCCGGATCAGCCCTTTCAACCCGAAATCCATTGGTGGATTGTCTTCGCCATTGTCGTGATCCTGGTTCTTCTGCTGGTGACGTCTGGCGTGGGGTATTCCTATATCCTGCGCTACGCACGACGACGCCTGCTTCCAGACTCTAGCCCACTGCAGACATTGAAAGGCATATCTTATGACACTGCAAAGTGTAGGGCGGGAGTGGAGGGCATGTGAAAGCTCCCTTCTAGCAGAAGTGATTTGCTTCCCAAAATTCGAAGCACATTTCAACTGACCTGCGGTAAGTCGCATGTACTTCATCAATTTTACGTCAGCAAATCACTATTCTGCTAGAGGGCGCCTCCCCATGAGATTTTGAAGCCATGTGGGTGTCGTACTTTGACAGGTAGAAGGTACAGTTAGTTGGGAATGAGGGAAAAAAATACAACCAAGACCCAAACTCCAATACATTAATAGTCTACAAATCATGTACCTTGCCACAATAATGATGACACCTCCATCTCAACCAAGGCTCAGATTTTACTGCAGAACAGCTTCTTGAAAAACGTCGCGTTCCGGAACAATTTCCTTATCGTAATACTTGGCAAAAGTGGCCTCCTTAGACCAGCCAGCCTTCGCCATGATGTGGGTGATTGGCACAGCCATGGCCTTGGCTTCTGACGCTGCAGCAGGACGAACACTGCCAGCCGAGTACTTTTCAGTGTCTAATCCCGACATGCGAAGCACTTCTCTGAGCCATCTTGCAATTGTGTCTTTCGTCACGGGTTTGTGTGGCTTGATGAAGCTGATAAGCAAGGTTCCCGTTTCCTTATCCTGGCCACTTCTTAATTGTTCAGTTCTTGTAATGTACATTTTCAATGTTTCACACACACACAACCTACAGTCCTTAGCATATGCTTTAAAGGTCACAGCCCGCACATTGAATTTTGGCCTACATTGTTTAATATTTTCCCCCAGCCAGACACAAATATAATCCTGTCTAATGCGGATGTCTCCCAACAGTAACAAATGTAATGTTTGCACTCTGGCAGCTTGTGTGAGGGCCATAAGCATTGCAAGTTTTAGCGTCAGTTCCTTAAGGGAAAAAGAGCACAATGGTTCCATAGTTCGTAGTTGATGGAGCACCAGCTGGACGCCCCAAGTCTCCGCATATCTAGGTGTTGAAGGCCTTAGGTTGAAAACTCCTCTAAAGAACCTGCTGACAAGAGGATGATTGCCTGCTCTGTAATCATCGACAGCTATCCCCAGCGAAGATAGGGCTCCCCGCGCCGTGTTAACAGAGTCAGAGCCCATACCTCTGTGGAAAGTGTCAGACAGAAAGTTTACAATATCAGTTACAGTGGGAGTAAGGAGATTGATGTGCCATCTATTGCAAGACTGGAGCCACCTGTTGATATGTGGCCGGTACTGCTTCGCAGTTGAGCCTCTCCAGGAGGCCATGAGAATGTCTGTACCTGCCGCAGAAATGCCTCGGTCTCGTAGCTGTTGCCGGACAAGAGACATGCCATCAGCCTGGTGTGTTTCAGGATGGGGTGCTCCTCCCCTGTGGATGGCTGACGCAGTGTGTTCATCCCTCTCGGTACGAGGCGCGGTTCCTGAACGAACATCCTGAGCAGAGTCCCCATCCACGGTTGGGATGGCCACACTGGCGCAATCAACCATCCCCTTGCTGCCTCTGCTCGTATTTTGTGGAGGCATCTAGCAATCAGAGCAAAGGGAGGAAAGGCATAGATGAGTTCAAATTGAGACCAACATATTGAAAAAGCATCAAAGTGTTCTGCCTCTGGTTCAGGTCTCCATGAGCAAAAACAAGGACTTGTTTATTTAGTCTGGAAGCAAAGAGATCAATATTTGGGACTCCAAAGATCTGACAAAGGTCTCTAAAAAGATCCTCATTCAATTTCCACTCATGCCTGTCATTGAATGTCCTAGACGCAGCATCAGCCACCAGATTTTGCTCTACCAGGCACATGGGAGCATGTAATCCAGACATCATTCAATGCACACCAGTTCCAAATGTCAAGGCAGATGTCACTACACATTGCAGATCTCGTGTCACCCATCTCATTCACATAGTGAACTGCTGTAGTGTTATCACAAAACACCCCAACATGTTTTCCTTGAAGCTGATGTGCAAACGACTTTAGTGTCAGTAATATGGCCTGGAGTTCCTTCACATTGATGTGGAAAACTGCCTCCGTTAAGGACCATCTCCCATTGATTTGTTGATCATTTACAGAACCACCCCAACCTAAATCTGAGGCATCAGTAAAAAGATCTATCTCAGTACCTCTCCGAAAAACCCTTCTGTATTCCACTGCAACGTTACATATCCACCACTGCAGATCCCTCTTCATATCCTGTGTGATGATCATCCATTTGTCAAAATTTCCGTTAGCCTTCTTTAATGCCGAAACCTTTGCGGATTCCAACCTCCGATAGTGCAGTTTCCCCATTTCAACTGCTGGAATGGCTGCAACCAATTGCCCAATTACTTTGGCCACATCCCTGAATTTTTGTTTTATCACAATCAATTACTATACATTTCAGCGGCAGACAAACGCTGTTTTTCGCAAATATCTCCTAAACGAATCTATGGATCAGTATGATATTTCAGCACACTACCTATAATACCCGGACCTAATTTATGGCTAACCTACCACATTACTATATGTCTTATGTGACGAGTTTACTTGTGAAAAATAACACAAACCCGACGAGTCATGTTGACGCATTCGAAGGAAAGTGTGCCCCCCCCCCAGCACCCTCCCAAACTATTCCTAGCCACAACTACTCCCCCTTCTCGCTCTCGTTATCCCTCCTCTTCTCCCCCTAACTTCTCGCCTCCCTCATCACTCTTGTGTCCCTCCCTATTTCTCCCATCACTGTATTATATATTAGAATGTTATGTACGTGTATATGTATAGATAGTATGATTATTAACTAAGAGCATGGTACAGTTCCATGGAGGCAAGACGTATTTCACGTTGATAATTACTGTACAACAGCCTCGGGCTGGGGAAGGGGGATGGTGTGAGTAGGGGGGTGAAGAGGGCAACCAGGAGGGGGATACTGCGATATTGGAGTAGGGAAGGAGTGGTCTTTGGGTTGTTCGGGGCGTTGGTGGAGGGGCTAGAGGAGTACCCCACACTCGTCCGATTCTGTTTAACACCTTAGATATGATGACTGGATTAGGCTTAATATCACTCAGTAAGCTCCTAACATAACACATATTGCAACATGGTATATTAGCCATAAACTAGGTCCGGGTGTTAAAAGCAGTGTGTTGAAATATCATACTGATCCAATGATTCGTTTAGGAGATATTTGCGAAAAACAGCGTTTGTCCGCCGCTGAAATGTATAGTAAGTCCTTGCAACTCTGAGCGATTTTCTGTTTCCTCCGTTCAGGCAATGTCAGAGTCATCGTCTCTGAATCAATGACGTTCCCAAAATACTCCAAACGTCTAGAAGGCACCAAGACAGATTTCTCAGCATTGATACAGAAACCCATCTTACTAAGAAGTTCTACCGTGGCACGTACACTCTCATGACATCCCTCGAAAGAGCTGTGTGAAATAAGCGTGTCATCAATGAAACTCGTGATAATATGACCCATTTCTCTCAGTTTAGCAAAATTTGGTTTCATTAATTTTGTGAAAAGGCGAGGACCTTCTGCAACGCCACTGGGAAGACAGGTGAACTGATATATTTTTCCTTGCCATTTAAAGCACAGAAACCTTTGCTGCTCTTCCGCTATAGTGACAGAATAGTATGCGTGTCTAAGATCGACAGAGGCCATATAAGCATCTTTATTAATAAGCCAAATCGCTTGCTCAAAGTTTTCCATCTTGAAGTGTTTGTAAGGAATGTGCTGATTAAGTTTCTCCAGATTAAGGATCAATCTAAACCCTCCATCCTTCTTCTTACGCAAGAAAATGGGGGAAAGGATTTGCCCTTCCTGTCTGTGGGTTTCCTTAATCACCTTGAGGTCTAGCAGTTTCACAATTTCATGACAAATAATTGACTGTTCTTCTTCACTAAAAACATACTCAATATCCTCAGCAAACAAGGGACCAATGTCAGCTACAGAAATGTCAAGATGGCAATGGGCAACAATGTCCAGAATAATAGCGTCACTTGTTATTGTATGCCACTCATTCACAAAGTATTGAAGTCTGCCAGCTTCAAATGTATGGCCCACCCGATTTATTGCCGGGGATTGCTGCGTCCCCGGCCTCGCGAGTTTTTTGCCTCCGAGCCCTGCCGTGAGTACGGCTGCCGGTGATCACTCCGGTGTCCATATGTCCGCTGTCCATAAGGGTGGAACCTGGATGCCAATCCTTTGTAGGGGAGCTTTCCGAAGGAGCCTCTGACCTTCCCCGCACCAAATTTCCAAGTGGGTAGCGGTTTCTTCATAATGATCTTGTTCTTCAGCTTCTCAGAGTCCTCAATGTTCTTGGCAGATTGGGACACGTCATCACCAAACAAAAATCTAGTCATAGGCACCTTGTCGGAGCACAGGTGAGAGTACCTCTGATTAACCTCGCGCTTGATGACGAAGCGACGGGCCAGATTGTTCCTATGGTTGGCATGACCAAGCAATGCCAGAGCACCATTCAGCATGCCTACTTCATGGGCCACATCTGGACGGCCATCCTGGGCAATCCTATCCAGCACTGTGAGGGACTTAGTCAGAATAGTGGCAGCTTTGATGATGTCCTTGCTTACCTCTCTCATGCGAAAATCCCCCTTTTTGGCATCTGCCTTCAGCGCATCCAAAACTTGCGAGTTACAAACTACTGGAGCCAAAGCGTGACAGTTACCGGGCCTCCTGGCAGAGTCATCATCCATAATCTCCTTGTACTCCTCGTCTCGCAAGCCGTTGTCGAACACATGGTTCACCATGTCTGCGACCTGCTTGTCAATGTCAACAAACATCGTCCACAGGTCCGTAAGTCTTGGCGCACTGCAGGAGGACACTACCTGGCACAATGTCATCTTGAGAGTCATCGTCATCACTAGACACACGATGGTCAGGCTACTTAAACCCAGAAAACCCCGCGGCCGAACCAGAACAAGGCACCTCCACGGGCGTGTTTACACTGTCAAGGGTGGCGGCGACATCAGCGCCCCCGCCAGTAGCCCCGCTGCTCTCCTTCAACTTCTCCACATCGCCCCGCAAGGCAAGCAAAGTGTCCATCAGCAGCTTCCAATCCGGAGCACTAGCTTCCTCCCGTGAGGTGGAAGGCAGAGAGAGGTTAGGTGGAGGGGCAGATTCGCCTCCACTGCCAGTCACGTGATCCCGGGCATGCTGTCGGCTCTTTCGAGAACAATCCCGGTGGGAAGAGCCGCTCCTGGACGCAGATGAACCTCCCATATGCGAGGATTCTTTCCTCACATCCTTGCTACGGCCAGGGGTTACCTCCGTGCCCGACAGCCGAGTACCGTGGGCACCGCTCGGGACATCATACATGCCGGCGTGAGGTGGAGTCCTCGAGTCAGCTCACCAGCAGGTAGGGAGTTGTAAACTCCACGTGTGCACCCGGATGGGCACTCACCAGTCCTCGAGGCAGCTCACCAGCAGGCAGGGAGTCGTAAACTCCACGTGTGCACCCGGATGGGCACTCACCCGCCCCTACACGGGTAACGGGTGGTGTTGCAGCCAGCTCCTAAATGGATAACAGGCTGTGGCGAAGCCTTGCCGCTCCAAAAAGGATAACGGGATGAAGGCCGCCAACTCTTGACTCAGGGTAGATGAACAGCGGGAGCAGCACTTCTGGTCAGCGTGAAAACAACTCAGCAACTGGTGGTGTGAGGCAGCAAAGCGTATCTCATGGGGAAGCGCCCTCTAGCAGAATAGTGATTTGCTGACGTAAAATTTGGTGTTTCCGTGACTTGTAGTAGATTATACTATAGGAATGTGTTATTAGGATGTGAGGAGAGTACTTAAATATTGTGATGTAAGCAGAGAGAAACAAACCACTGCTTGTGGAATGACGAGTGTTATTATTATTGGCAACAACTGAGCACAAATTGTAGTTTAATGTTTAAAGACATGTCGTTTGTCATATGTTGTATCCATGAATATCCTGAATATGCCAGCGTTATGATCGTCTGGGCATAGAATATTGCGTAAGGCAATTACTTTCATTTAATTTTAAATAAATGTATATTTTCTTTTTCCCTTGTTTATCCCCGAACACCAGTCTCCAATAACAACTTAAGCCGGATCATGCTACCAGGGATACGAGATGGTGAGATCATTTATGGAGTAATTAATGAGCGATAAAAGAGTTGTTTTAATACAAGCTAATGCAAATGAAATAAAAAAGTAAGAATTGAAATACAAGAAAAGAAGGATCCAAAAAATTGTCGCATTCAAAAATAGATTAGATAAATTCATGGACAGCGATATTAGGTGGGGTCAGATACACGGGAGCTACACGGGAGCTTAGGTTCGGAGGAGCTGCCTCGTACAGGCCTACCGGCCTCCTGCAGACTCCTATGTTCTTATGTTCTTATGTTTTTATGTACATTTTGAAGCTAGGTTAAGCAATTAAATCTCCTTCTCCTGGCCTTGTAGGGAGAAAGGAATGAGTCTTGTGTGACCCAATATACAATAATAGTGTATAAACTCAGTAAATTACTCTCTGTCTCGAGAAACGGTGCCGCATGTATGATACAATATTTTCTTGGCAGCATTAAATAACATAATTTGCAGTTCAGATTGGTCACTATTAACACACCCACGTTTTGCTTCTTAGCTTCTGAAATACCCTTGTGCTGTCATATCCGTTCTCTACTAGCCTTCACACCTATTACAAAACCATACAAGTGTGTCAAGATAAAAAAGTGTGAAAATAGCCATTAGTGACCTGTTATACCACAAGTGTGCGTTATAAAATTCAGTACAGCCCAGATACAATACTGATGTTTAAAGTTGTATTATATTAGTCACTGGTGTCTGATGATCACGTACGCTGGGATGTAGCTCACCCAGCTGTTCACCCTCCCTCTGGGGCTGGCCAATAAATGGGTACCTGGGGAAAGAAAACTGTGGTAACCCGGATGTCATTCTGGCCTTGTGTCCCGGGGTATTGGGCTCCCCTCCCTCCCTTTCTGCCTATTGCGCCAATAGACTTTTCTTGCTGGGACCTGATGGTCAGCCCCCCCGTGGGTAATTTTAAATTAAATGCAGTCCCAGTCAATTAATTCCTGCCATGCCAAGGAGTTCTTTTATATATATATATATATATATATATATATATATATATATATATATATATATATATATATATATATATATATATATATATATATATATATATATATATATATACCCCGGGACACAAGGCCAGAATGACATCCGGGTTACCACAGTTTTCTTTCCCCAGGTACCCATTTACTGGCCAGCCCCAGAGGGAGGGTGAACAGCTGGGTGAGCTACACACTGACTGCCCCAAACAGGAATTCAAACCAATGCCTATGGATTTGTAGCTATGCATATTAACTGCTGCACCACAGAGGCTAACTTAAATGTTTTTTCAAGGTCCATAAGGGCTACATAGATTTTTATTAATTTTATGCAATAAATATATTTGTGTAATAAGAGTTGATCTAGACATTCTTCTCTATCTAAAAAGCATCACTGTTATCTGATTCTACCTTCAATCGTCTTTTGTAGTTTTTCAGTCAGACTTTAACAGTAAACCTTTCCTGTGAGACAGGAAATATTGACCTCAAGAGGTGAACTGACACTTTTGATAAGTTCCTTCGCAGAATAATGGGGTTTTGCTGAGACAACTTTGTGTCAAATCAACGTCTGACTCAGTGAGACTGAATTACTTGTATAGCCCGTCCCAGGTAACTCTGGCTCCATGGGCAAGTGTCACGCTACCCAAAAGCTGACCCTACCCACCGGGGTATATTTGTAAACCTGTGTGCTTAGGTATTATATGAGGAAGGTTTGTTATGTTCAGTCTTCATTAGACATGCCTTCACAGATTGATCATGTCCTTTTTCAGTTGCATTAATTAACCTGCATATTTATTAATGTGATACTTATCAATTCACAGAAACAGTGATTGAGCAACCCCTAGACGAGGAGAGGAACACAAGGGGAAGAGGAGGAGAGGAACACAAGGGGAAGAGGAGGAGAGGAACACAAGGGGAAGAGGAGGAGAGGAACACAAGGGGAAGAGGAGGAGAGGAACACAAGGGGAAGAGGAGGAGAGGAACACAAGGGGAAGAGGAGGACAGGAACACAAGGGGAAGAGGAGGACAGGAACACAAGGGGAAGAGGAGGTTTCACCCTAATACAAATGTCACATTCGTGGATACACAACCACTAGTGAACTATTACTCTTTCTCCGGGAGTTTCGGCTTCACCCTTGCCTAACCCCGGTTCATTCCAAAACAACTACATGTGCCCAGGTTTGCCTGACGTTGATGTAGGTGGTTAATAATATAATCTTCCATTACTTGCAATACAATAGATAACATAGAACGATAGATACCTTAGGGCGAACGATACTATTCTTTCAAATATCCTGTTCATTTTTATGGTTAAGAAAGAGGGAAGTATAATCATCACATGAATCTTGGAAGGAAACGCATTGGGGAGGTTAATGAATATGGGCTCGATCCCACTTTACCATCAGTCCCCAGGGACGTTAGGGTAATTCATTAGCGTCTCCAAAGGTTTTTTCCTTACCGTACTTACTTATCAACACTCCCTTTCTTTACCACTTACAACCCATAACATAAAACATTGGTTACATCCTTATCTTTCTTTCCAGCAATCCTACCTCTTAAGCTTAGGTTAACATCCAACTCCCTCAACACTCTTCAATATATCTGCGTGGCGGTCTATGGACTCTAGGGGGTGATGGTTCTTCCTCTTCTTCCTCCTCAGGAAGATTTATCTCCTGCGCCCCCACTAACCACTCTTCCGACCCATTGTACGGTTTTACCTTTTCTGCGGCCCTCTGAGTCTTCTGTCCAGTAAACACATTGGTCAACACGTATGCACCACCATTTCTCATAACTTCCACAACCCGGTATGGTCCTTTCCACTTCACATTTAATTTTCTACTAGTGCACTAGAGCATGGTTGTGTTACTTCCACTCTAACCCACACAAGGGTACCTGCTTCCACCTTTTGGTTTTTACGCGTTCTATTCGCGACTGCTCTGTATCTGCGAGCCATTTTCTGGTGAGTTTCTTTGATTATCTCGTGGGTTTCACGGATACCTTCCTCACTCGCTTCCGTGTCCGGTAAATCACTACTAATCAAGCGAGGGGAGGGTCGTGAAAAGAACGCATAATAAGGGGAGACACCGGTGGTTGTGTGTACGGCTGTGTTCAATATGGATTGACACTGTAACAATAGTTTTGGCCACCTTAACGGGTACCCTTGGCATAGACAGGCTAACACATTTTTCATGGTGCGGTGCATACGTTCCGTAATACTGTTTCCTTGAGGGTGGTACGAGGTCGTCAGAGCGGCCGTGATTTTATATCTGCCACACAGGTCTCGAAGACTTTGAGCGGTAAACTCTTTCCCATTATCCGTTAACACTGTTTTTGGCGTTCCGAAATCCATGATATAGTTTTTAAACCCTTCACACACGCCATCCGTATGTTTGGTCTTAAGTGGATAAATTTTTACATAACGGGAATAATGATCACAGATGGTTAATACATAGCGGTACTTCTGGGCTCCAAAAACCATGTCAGTCAGATCGAGGCTAATTCTCTCCAGTGGCTTTTCCACGGGGGGGAGCTCTTGCCATTGTTGCTGTAGTCCAGTAGTGCCTTTATACTATTGACACGTTAGACAATTTCTCACATACATGATTTCATCCACTTTCATGTTTTGCCAGTAGTATAGGCCCTGTACCTTGGCCAATGTCTTCTCGATCCCTAGATGTCCCACCTGAGCATGGGTCTGTTCTAGGACTTGTTGTTTAAGAGCCGTTGGGACAACTAGGCAAAACTGTTCACTTCCATCTTTTCTTGTAATGGTATAATATAAAACCCTTTCCCCTACCACAAACTGATTTAAGGTGGTACGTGGGGAATTCCTACTGGGCACATTTCCTCCCTCTAAATATTCAATCATCTGAACCCACCGGCCTTCTTATAATTGCAAGGTTCTGATTTCCTCCTTAGTCTTTCCTAAGATGGTGTCTGCTGGTGGTGGAGGTATTAATAGCACCGGGCGAGAAAGCTGGTCAGCCACATTGTTATATTTCCCCTTTATGTACTGAATTTTATAGTTATACTTTCTCATTTCTAATATCAACCTGTTCATTCTGGGAGATTTTTTTTTCCTTTTGAATATACAAACTAGGGATTGATGGTCCGTTATGATAGTGAATTTGGTCCCCCATAAATAATGATGGAACTGCCGACAGGTGAGGACGACCGCGAGAGCCTAGCGATCCACAGTAGCTTATCTAATTTCTGTGGGCTTTAGTTTCTTTGAAAAATATCCTATGGCTCTATTGGTGCCGTCTGGTGCTATCTGACTCAGTACTCCTCCTACATGGGTATTGCTGGCGTCGGTGGTGACATAAAATGGTTTGGTTACATCAGCTCTCACCTGTATAGGAGCCTGCGTAAGTTTATCCTTCATTTGCTCAAAGGCCCTTTGACATTTCTGTGTCCACAGGAAGGGTGTTTTTCTGGTTAAGTCTGTTAGCGGGGCGGTAATTTCTGCATAGCTCGGTACATGTTTCCTGTAAAACCCGCACATGCCGAGGAATCTTCTCACCTCCCTGATGTTGCTTGGGAGTTTTTGGGCCACTATGGCCTCAATATTAGCGGGATCTGGTTGACATCCCTTTTCGGACAGGATGTGCCCCAAGAATTTTACTTGTCTTTGCCCAAATTTGCTTTTACTAATATTAACCTTAACCCCTTTTTCTCTGAGGGTGTCGAAGAGCTGACTTAACCGTTCCACCAAGGTCTGGAAATCTGGCCCAAAAATAACGATGTCATCTAAATAGTTATTTACCCATCCTTGCTTGATTAGAGGAGTTAATACCTGGGCAATTTGTCTGGAGAAAATGGCTGGGCTACAGCTCAACCCGAAGGGGAGTCTTTTAAAGCGGTATAAGGACACTCCGTCACTGAAGGTGGTTAGATCTCCGCTGTGTTCCTCCAGCTCTACTTGAAAATATGCATCCTTGAGATCTAGGGTAGCATAGTATTTGTTCCCTGACGCAACCTCTACTAGTTCTTCTAGACGGGGTAATGGGTAGATGTCCGTAGCTAAGTGTTTATTTACTCCTCGATAATCCAAACACATCCTTTTGGAGCCGTCTGGTTTTGATACCAAGACGATAGGGCTCAACCAGGCTGCTGTAGAGGGCTCGATCACCCCCTTCTCTTCCATGTCCCCTATTAATTTCTCTTTGATTGCTTTGGCCTTCTCAGGATACCTATACTTGGGTCCTCTAACCGGAATAGGGTTTTCTACTGCAATCTTTACCGGTGGAGCTCTTATCTTTCCGATCTCTGAGGGGTGTAAAATGAATAGTTCGTTATTTTCCTGAATAACATGAAAAAGGACCTTCTTTTCCTCCTCCGACAGATGGCTGAAATCTTGGAGGGCTAACAGGGATTTCAGTTTGTCTTATCGGCTTCCCTTGTCCCTGGGGTGGTCAGCATGGGGGAGCAAATCATTACCGATACTAATGTTCACGTGAACCTTATTCTCCGCCACATCCGGGCCTTTTCCCGGTGAGTTAAGCTCTTCTATGACTTGCACGGGTTCGTAGGAGCCGAGGTAGGTACCTTTTCGGAAAATCTGGTGAGTTTTGTTTGGATTATATATGGGAACAAACACCTGCCTTTCCTCTGTCACTCTGCAGACAAAATCGTGCCTAGGGGTTTGATGGGGGGATACCAGCAAAATGGTTCCCGGAAGCTCCGATACCGTGAGAGGGTACAACTCAGTCCGGAAGGATGGAATCTCGATCGGGTTGTTTACTCTCAAGGTGGGCCTGAAGGGTTCGATCGTCCCCGGTACTATGCGAACTCGTTCTACCTTACCGTGTCGTTTGGGTACGTAGCGGATTGGGTGTAATGTACCGCCCCATACCAAAGTACCTTGCTTATTATTCCATGTCATGGGGGCCTGTCCTAACACGTCACATCCTAATAGTAGATCATTTCCGATGTAATAGTCGGAAACTACTGGTAACCACAACCTGGAGGTGCCTTGTTCACCTATTCCTATTTCTAGGCACACCATTCCCAGGATTCTTAGTGGGGATCCTGTGACTCCTTGAAGGTTGGGAGGAGTTCTTCTCTTATTGATCTCTGCTCCCAGTCTCAAAGCTGTTGCATGACGAACTAGGGTATACCCACTACCAGTGTCTACTAAGGCTTGTACTACCCGACCATTGACCACTACCGAGATAGTAGGTGACGTGTGACTCTCCGTATGTCAGTTTCTACGATTTGTTCTCGCCGGGCAGTTTGGCGAGCCGCGCCTACAATTCGGCCTAAGGCAGTCAAAACAGGCCCCTGAAGGAGGGCGCCTAGTGCAATCCCGATACGAATGACCGTTGATTCTGCAATAGGGGCAATACACGGAGTTGACCTCCAACCTTTGCAGCTTATCCGCTAAGCCCTTAATGGTCTCTTTTAACTCTCCCATTTTGCTTTTTCCTGCGATAGGGGATTCTGTGGTGCCTACCTGTGGTTCTGGCAGGATCTTAGGTCGATCTTCGGGGACCGTACAGACATAGGCCTTGGCTCTGTCTAGCAGAAACTGCCTTTCATATTCCATTCTATCTACAAACTTATTTAAGGGATACTCCTTGTCTAGGAACGTTTCGACCCGGTCTCTGTGTCCTTGGTTAGTCCCCTCCAGTTTCTTTTTGATAAATTGGTCGCGATTTGGCAGTGTTTCCCTGGGGTAAGTACTTTCTAACAGGGCGTATTTACAAATGAGGGCGTTAGTGAAGACCTGTGGGCTTTCCGCCCACTCATACTTCATTCCTTCCACTTCCTTCCATCCCCTATCAAAGGCGATGTCCTCCGCGAACTCTCCCCTAAATAATGTCTTCACTCCGATCCATGTATTTGCCCTTCCCTTCTCCTGTACATTCCTTAACAACAAGGCGATCTCGGAATCGACTCTAGCCTGGGCAATGTTTACCCTTTCTTCATCATGAATGGAACAGCTTTCGATTTGATAAAAAAAATTACTCAATGTTCCCGCGGCCTTGATTCCATCCAACTGACTAAGTTGTAACGTGGGGATGTCTCTCGGTTTGATACTCGTGTACCTTCTCGCGGGCGAGACGACCCTTTGGGGTGGTTCCTGTATCCGCTGTTCCAACAGTTGCATGGCCCTGACCTGCTCTATGACTATGCCCCTCAGTTGTCTAAGTTCTTCCTGCGTACGTTCTAGCTGGGCCCTGGCATCCCCCTCGACTAACTCCTGTTTAGGGGCTTTGGCATCCTCCTCGAATGACTCCTGTTCAGGGGCTCCCTGCCACTCCTTACCACCGACAGCTCCTTCCATGTTTTCCAATGGGTCTGACATGATAACAATTACTACAACAGGGAAGAATTTTCCTGGGAGACAGCCGAGTTTTGGAGAGACCTGTGAATTAGAGTTCGATCCCAGTCTACCATTAGTCCGCAGGGACGTTAGGTTAGGTCACAGACCTCGCCAGAAGACGGGTGTTCTCCTTGGTCTGATTTTACTTTCATTAATCGTTACTTTCTTCACTTTCTTCGCCTCCTAGTTTACTATTGACAATTTGGATAATTCTCTTTAATCAGACCTTGGGCTTCCTGAGCAAAGTGTACCCCATCTGCGGCTAAATTAGACTGCCAGAATGTCGAGTTGAACCTTAAGAACGAATAATTGGAGAAGACTGTTTTTAGTCGCTTATTTACCCCGTTTTGAATGAGCCTGTACTGGTTGTTATCGACCGGATACTCAGATGGGTAAAACCTGGGCTCGAGAAGCACTGGTATGATTTCAGCTTCACACTTTTCTTCCAGGGTATAGACTATATTAATTATTTCATCCGCCAGATCTTGGACAACTGTATCACCCTTTAATGTCATTGCTACCTATCCACAGTAACACAACATCATATTTGTTATTTAACACATCCGTCAACCGACTGTCTTCGAAGAAAAAACACGCATGTCCTCCTGGAGCCCTAAATACATCCGATTCCCATGACACGTTTTCCTAGTGTGCCGGTAATTGACTATGGCCCACTAATGCGACCCTTGGCATAATTCAGACAGATAATATAAGGTTAAATGCACACCAAAAAAATCTTATATTCTAACCTTGCTCTCAGGTGCAGTCTAACACCTTACCACCATGAACTCACTCTGTAAAGTTTACTGAAAAATGAGTTTCTAATAAGTTACTTTCCCCCAATGGTTCAATTCTCAAATAATTAAAGTGAAATCCCACCGCTGAAACACCAATATAACAGCCCCGGGTTCGACCCCTGGCCATCACAGGTAAAAAAAAATAAAAAAAAGGGGAGGAAAAGGAAAAATAGTGACGCTAAGATTCCTCAACCTCACAAAGAGTACAGCTGGGTTCGATTCCCTGCTGTTCCCTCTCTGTAAGCTGCCACCAGGAAGTTGTAATATGGCACAACCCCCAAAGCCTGTAAGTGAGGAACGGCAGTTCTATGAACCAGGTGGGGCGGAACTAAACTAACTGTTTAGTCCCCAGACTCTCCCTGCCAAGGGCAGGGCTGGCAACACTTGACTTTAATAACTGTCCCACCTGGTAGATAGTGTCCGTCGCTCCCCAGCTTACTATGGGTTGTTCCTTGAGGTAGATGGTATCCTCAGTCCCAAGTTTGGTAGTGTGGGGTCGTGGTTACCTTCGGAGGTCGTGGTGGGGGAGATTGCGAGACTGCACCGTAGGCTAGGAAGGCTGTATGCATTAATACAGGACATAGGCAGAAGACAATTTATTGATTTGCTTCCCAAGTTCCCTTCCCCCTAACAATAATCCTCACTCCCGATCGGAGTGTAGCATGTTTTGGTTAATACACAATTGCATTTAAATACACAGCTCAAAATATCCACCAAAAAAAAAGAAAACCCTACCTAATATTTTGACTGAGGCTATGGACCTGGAGTCACAGGCTTAAGCCTCTTCCAGAAAAGGTCGTCTAGGGGTCTCTGGTTCTAACCATATCCTCACTAGACGAAGGAAGTGTAGCATGTATTGTTTACAAACGTTAAAACCTCTCTTCTAATCACTAATATTCTTATTGACAAGTGCTACACGCGAGAGAGATGAACCCATGTCGGGATATATCACAGGGCTACCTCCCGATTGGCTAGACACTCCGATTTCATCTGCCTGCACCGGCGTGCACACACACACACACAAAAAACCTCATAACAACAACAGGAAGAAAAGAGTAAGTATGAGAGAAAGATCAGACTGTTACAGCTAAAGGAGGGAGTGAGGTCACTGTTTGCCCCTCGTCCACCAAGCGGATGCCCCTTACCCGGTTTACACAATTTCCTTGGCTGGGTGGAGGCCTGAGAGCTACACTATGTTGTTGTGCCGTGCCTAAAGGGGGGTTTCGGAGCCGCTTCTACTCCCATCACCAGCCTGCTGGTCGCGGGGGGGCGGCAGGGACTGGACTGGCTCGCCCTTACCTTGGCTCCATTCAGGCACTCATGACTGAGGCCATGACTCTTGTCCATCACTGGCGTCTGGGTCCATTCCCGACTCTCAATGGGGGCGGCTTCAAGGTGGCGGGACACTCGCCTTGCCTAACCCCTGGACACCGGACTTCAGCTTGTCTCGCGCCCTCACCTGTGCCGTTCGGAAAGGTTAAGTCCAGAAAGAATCACTGATGAACGCCGGCTAGGGCTATCTCTCACTCCCAGGCACTCAGGACTCTAGCGAGCGGTGAGCTTACCTGTGCCGTGCGGAAAGGTTAAGTCCAGAATGAATCTGGCCAGGCAGAGCGGTTGCCTCGCTACCTCTCCTGGTGACGTGGCCACCTCAAGGTTCCAACACTTTTCCTTCTCGCCTTTCAGCTTGGTACATTAATCTATCCTTCCTCTGCCTTTCTGAGGTTGTCTTTTTGTATGTTAATTCTAAACTTAATTTTCCCTTAATTTCTAAGTCCTAACGTATAAATATATATAAAAAATAGGAATTCGGCTGGATTTATATCAGGGGAGCCAACCCAAGCTAGCTTTCTCGCTCTCTTCCCTTATCTACTTATGACATATTAACCTCTACGGGTATTGTTTCGGCTGAGGAGAAACTGGATCCGGTAAATAACCATGGCCATGTACAAAGGATTATTCCCAATTTTCCCAGATGGCTTTTAACTGGCTTCTGCGGTGTCGGTATGGCGGCAGGTACGTTACAATAGTGTCACCTCCCTTAAGATCCTAGTTTCTCCCGAAACCTAATACCTTCCTTCCACTAAGGCACTATGTTATTATACTTTGGATATCATTAATCAACCAACTCTACCTTCCTTCTCCTATCAGGCGTCCGTGTGGCACCGAGAAAGCGACTTAGCACTGCTCCATGATTTCAACAATACAACGCCTACCCTAACACGGTAGTACCATAATACAACAAGGGCCTGCCCAACCTAACGGCTACCCTGGGGCTTACTTCCTACGGGTATTCTATACTAGAGTCCCGTTTCCTGCTTAAACAAAAGCAAAGATGCCTCACCCGGCATGGCTCGATTATCTGTCATGGGTCCACTGCCCCAGCCTTCCTCTTAGTAACCTGGCTACAGTATCCGGAGAAACTGGATCCGGTAAATAACCATGGCCATGTACAAGGGATTATTCCCAATTTTCCCAGTTGGCTTTTAACTGGCTTCTGCAGTGTCGGTATGCCGGCAGGTACGTTACAATGTGAAGTCAAAAGCTTTGGAATAATCAATATGATATACATGTATGTCGTTCATGTCACAAACACAAATAGCCATTGAATATATTTATGTATTATGTATGTGTGATATTGGGAATCACTGTGATATACATATGTGTCATTCATGTCACCTAGTCAATATATTGTGTTACATTTGCATGTGATATCTGCAACTCCTGTGAGAGGCTGTGGTTGTCTTTTTATCATGCATACTATTGTCAAAACTATGCATGGCACAGTTACTTGTAAGTTGTGCCACTGCTACTGGACACTGTTCAAACAGGACAAGCTATTTAATGTGCAATATTGATGTAGGTTTTGTGTACATTGCATGCAAACCCTGTTTTGGGTCTATTCGTTCATCTCAACTGTGATATTGAGTAAAGACCTTTGGTACTGATGTTATTTGCTCCTGTTTTGTTTCGTACCAGACTCACATGTGCAACTAAAGGTACAAATGTGTATTTAATTTAGTTTCACGGGTGGGATAAGGTAATTGAGGAAGAGAATGATAATTTTTATGTGAAAAAGAATGCAAAATATTTTTGAATGATGAAGAGTGTAAATACCTTGGATTAGTTATGTGCAAGCATGGGGGTATGGAGGGAGAGACAAGAGAAAGGGCATTGCAAGGAAGAAGGGTGGTGGGGTTTTTGGGACGTATCATGAATGGCAGAAGTGTGAGCATGGAGGTAAAGAGGGATTTGAGAAATACAGTAATAGTACCAACCCTCACATATGCTAGTGAAACATGAAAGTCAATAGGTCTAGAGTGCAGGCAGTGGAAAGGAGTTTTTTTTTTGAGAAGTGCATGTGGTGTGACTAGCATGGCTGCAAAGATTAATGCAAGTGTGTATGAGCATTTTGGAATGGGTCATGGGGATGAGGGGAAGAAGTGAAGGGACAGACTTTAAAGTGGTTTGGTCACATGGAGCGAAGTGAGGAGAGTAAGAAAACCAGGTCTATGATATGTGAGTGAGAGGGAGGGAATTTTAGAGAACATCTCCAGTGAAATGGAGATAGGGTGCAAGAGTACGTTAGGGAGAGGGGTGAAAGATCCTTGAAACTTTGAGAAAGCAAGGGAGTGTCTGGAGAGAGATGGAAACTCGTCTGCCGTGGCCATCCCCTGGTGGGAGCTCATCCCTTTACTGTCCAAATAAATCCCTTATGCAAGAGTTAACCAGCAGCATCTTCACTCTTTCAGCCCTTACACTGGTAAACTCTGGAACAATCTTCCTTCATCTGTATTTCCTCCTGCCTACAACAAACTATTTCAAGAGGAGAATATTGATCAGGACACCTCCACAAATTGTCCTCTCTTCTGGCCACTCCTCTTAGCTCTTTATTGAAGCAGTGATTTGTATTTGGTTTTATTTGTTGTGCCCTTGCCCTCGAGCTGCTTCCTTTGCTTAACCCGTACAGTGTTTAGTACATATATATACGTACCTCTTAGGGAAGTGTTTAGTACGTATATACACGCTTGCTCTTTTGAGCAATTTTACACCCTTTATTTTTGTTTGTGTATGTAACATTGTTCATTGACAGTACAAAGGAATATATATATATAAAAAAAAGTGTTTCTTAAGAGATTTGAAATGGCCTTTCTGGACACGTGTACGCATTCCAGCAAGCCATTATACAAGAAGGTGTTTCTTTCTTGTAGGTAATAAAAAATCATAATTATAGGAAAAAGGAATCACACATTACGCAGTGATCCACATGCTTTTAATTTGATTGACCTGTGGTATGAACAGTACTGCTTCAGTTAGCACAACAGTCATTACAGTACATAGGATAAGTAATTACAGTCATAAACACAGGAAGATAATCACACAAGTCAATCATATGCTTTTAATATGATTAAGGGGTTGTTGTGCCTTTGCCGGTAAATTGACTGCCTCACTGCTGGGGTTCATCAGAATGTTATTTCTTTGAAATGGGTTTTAGTTTTACCAGCAGTGAGCACCTTCCCATTCCTCCATAAACATTCCTCGCCAACCTTGTTCATCACTAATCAATATCCGCACTCCCTGGGCAAGAGTGCAGAATGCTGAGATACACGGGGTATGTGAGATGGACAAGTGGGGTACCAAACTAGGTGATGAGACTGTGTGGGGTGGAGGTGGTGAACCTCTTGACCGAAGACGCTGAAGTTAGGGTTGACCGAAGATCTGCTGGGCAGCATGTTGGTAACCCTCCGCCACGTGTCCATGGCGGAAACTCTCAGCGTCTTGCGGTGGGAAACGAGTCCTCTGGATCACCACGTACACACATTCTGAAACACATGGTTAAGGAACATGTTAAATGGCTACTGTGTATATGTGAGGTCAGTTATGTTATATGAAGCAGAGAAATGGCCAACAATTAAAGAGTTGGAGAGGATGATAAGCAAGTCAAGAATACAGAGTACTGAAATGTATAAGGTATGTGTGATGGACAATTAGGGTATCAAACTAGGTGATGAGAATGTGTGGTGAGGAAGTGTTAGCCCCTGGTGGCTATCATGATCAAAGATGCAGAAGTTAGGGTTGACTGAAGATCTGGGCAGCATGTTGGTAACCCTCCGCCACGTGTCCATGGCTGAACTCTCTCAGCGTCTTGCAATGGGAGTAGAGTCCTCTGGATCACCACGTACACACGCTGACCACTCGGCCACCGGTGTACCATACGCAAGCTGCAGGTGTAAGCTGATATTAATTACAGATATTAATAATAATTGACATTTAAATTCAGATCAAGAAGGACGAGCATGTGGTCATTATGGTTTCTTGTTTTATTCTTATGCTCCGACTGTGAGTTATGCACATTTACATATGAAAGCAATTTAGTAATAACTGCAAGGTCTACATATATGCCTACCTATACTCAGGAAAAGAAGTGTCTAACAATTTCCTGCCTGACAACTTGACCAGGAACCTGTGTGTTGTCTCTCACAGGCTGAACTGGTACTTCTTCTTGCACAAGATCACCAACATAGGGAATGCGACGATCCACACAGTAGTTGTGCAGGAGCATGCAAGAAGTCGCAATCTTCACAGTCTCCTCGGGGTCGTACTGGAAACTTCCTCCTGACTCGTGTAGGCACCTGAACCTTGACTTGAGGATCCCAAACGTCCGCTCAACAGCGCATCTTGTCCGTCGATGACTCTGGTTGTAGCGTTCCTCCCCAGGTGTTGTCGGGTGTACAACTGGGGTCATCAGGAATGGCTCCAGAGGATACCCACTGTCTCGTGTGAAATGGAAAGTTCATTAATTCATTATCCATTTACCGTAGGAACAATTTGAGTATGGGAAGTTGTGCCTTGGTGTTGTCGATAATGCTAAAAAATTGCAGTGATATTTTGTTAGTTTTGTACTGATGGTAACCCAGCTGTGGCTGGCTGCTTGTAATCACTAAGAAAGTTGTTGAACTGCCAGACCCTCATAATAATACCATTTAGTGTTGACATCGTGTATAGACGAGCTTGGTGAGTAACATGATGTGGCATTGACAATGTATTGTTATGTGAGACAGTCTTTCCACTACGAAATGCATGAAAACTATGTTAAAAATTTTAATGTCATATGAAGTTCAACTAAGAGTTTTGTTATCATAATAATATGACATGTCTGGAAGGTTAACATTCATTAACATGTAATCACAAGATATAATATAAGATTATTAGGTTTCTTCTATGCAAGCAAGAATCTGAACATGTAGGCATGTGGTACGAAAGCACAGGTAATTTGATAGAATTACATGGAATATATAAGGAAACATACGTATCAAAAGAGCATCTCCAAAATGACCAGCAAGGAACCGCTGCTTAAGGGAGCAGTGGCACCATATAAAGGAATCATGTGTGCTCCCTGGGTAATTGGCGTCGTAGCTGATGATCTTGTTGTTGGTGTCACACACAGCCTGTACATTTAGGGAGTGGAATTGTTTCCGATTGACATAAATCTCTTCATTTTCCTCTGGGGCCTTGATGCGAATGTGGGTTCCATCAATGGCACCTATCACTCTTGGAAAGTTACCAGTGCGCCTGAAGTCCTGCATAGCTCTGTTGATATCTATTGCTGTGTTTGGCATCTTTATCTCTTGACTGGCCTTTACACAAAGTGCTTGAGTTAATTTGTCAATGGCCCTACTAACACTAGATTGGTCCATTCCAACAGTGTCTCCAATAACAGTTTAGAAGCTGCCACTTGCAAAAAACCTTAGTGCAGCCAGAACCTGGGTGTGATTTTGGTTTTCCTTTCCTTTCCAGGTGGGGACGCAGCTCATCACAGGGCCTGATGATTTCTTGACGGGTAAATCTATACACCCGCAACAGATGTTCATCACTAACGTGTAGTGGGTCGAGTGGGTCCCGATATATCCTTTCCCTGCGCAGTCTGAGATTGAAAACGTATACCGCAACATGCTCCATCTGTGAAACACAGAAATAACCACATTACTAGAATTAAGTAGAACAACACCCTGCCACACCCTGCCCTTCCCAGCCCAGTGACCCTTGCTACGCTCAAACAACGCTATTCATATGCATGGAAGCTTTAAGACCTCCATGGGATTAAGAAATATTGATGAAAACAACCCACACCACTGCCTCATGAGCCCAACCTTATTTCTCCATAACCAGCCCACATATCATCGTAATTGTCGTTCATGTGACTCTTGCCACCTTAATGCAAAGCTATACAAAGGTAGGAGCTCAAACACGTACCTTATATTGTTAATTGTTTCCGTCTTGCCTCGCCCATATCTTCACCATGACGTCCCTCAAGCGTTGTTCTGGGTGTGGCCTTCGCATGGCCAAGCAGTACTTTCTTTCCAAGGACGTTTGTAGGTTCTGCGTTAAGACTCAGAAGGATGATCAGAGGATCATAGAGTTAGAGAATAGGGTTACGACTCTCGCCGCCCAGGTACACTTACTGGTTAGTGCAGCAGCAACAAGCCCCGCCTCCTCCTCCTCCCCTTCCTCTTCCTCTTCCTCTTCTTCCTCGTCCTCCTCCCCTCCAGTATTGTCTTCACCCACACAGCAGCCCCTCCCATCCTCCTCCTCCTCCTCCTCCTCGACCATCTCCGATCTCCCCGCTTCCCACCCCTCCTTCTCCTCTTCTTCCTCCTCTTCCTCCTCCTCCTCCTCCTCCTCCTCCTCCTCCTCGCCTTCCTCTTCCGTCCCCCCTCTCCCCTCTCCCCGCCCACCCTCCTCCTCCTCTCCCTCTCTCTCCTCCTTGTCCTCCGCCTCTTCGCTCGTCCCTCCCTCCCACACCTGTCCTTCACCTTCCCCTTCCCCCTCTTCCTCCTCCCTCTCCTCGTCCGTCCCTCCCTCCCCCACCTCACTCTCCCTTTCACCTACTCCTCCTTCCTCCTCCTCCTCCTCCTCCTCCCCCTCCTCCTCCTCCGCCTCCACCTCGCCTTCCTCTTCCTCCCCCTCTTCCCGCCCACTCTCCTCCTCCTCCTCCTCCTCCCCCTCTTTCTCCTCCTTGTCCTCCGCCTCCTCGCTCGTCCCTCCCTCCATCACCTGTCCCTTACCTTCCCTTTCCCCCTCTTCCTCCTCCCTCTCCTCGTCCGTTCCTCCCTACACCACCTCACCCTCCCTTTCTCCTTCTTCCTCTTCCTCCTCCTCCTCCTCCTTTCCACCTTCCACCTCTTCCACAATTTCTCCTCGTTCTTCACAGCAGGTCCCTCCCTCCTTCCTGCTCTCCCCCCTTCACCCACCCCTCCTGGCCCCCTTTCCGACCGTCGGGTTCTTGTTGTTGGTGATAGTCAGGTTCGTTATGTTGACAGGTATTTTTGCTCCAAGGATAAGAACAGGACGAGGGTGTGTTTCCCATGGGCAGGGGTGGGCCATATATCAGACAGGATTGAGGCGTGTATGGCAAGCGAGGGATCGAACCCCATTGTCTTTCTCAGCTGTGGCGGAAACGACGTTTCTCGTGTGCCGAGCGAGGACCTTCTCAGGCGTTTTAGAGAATTGTTAGGCAGGATACGTGACGCTGGTGGGTCGCCAGTAGTGTGTGGCGTCTGCCAAGGAGGGGCGTTGGCGATGGATGGCTGTCCAGGGCGATAGCAGTGAACAGCAGACTTGCTGAGCACTGCGGGCGCAATGGGTGGCTGTTCGTCGACAATTGGGACCTCTTCTTTGGCAACGACGCCCTCTACGCCCGTGACGGGATACACTTGACGTTCAAGGGTGTTGAGGCTCTCAGACTCCCTTGAGCAAGCACTTTGTACCCTGAGGGATTTTTAGTACAGGCGAGGGGAGGAGTAATGGGAGCAATGGGAGGAGTAATGGAGGGACATCTAGCTCATAATATAACCAGGCAGCTTAGAAGTAATTCTAGGGGAGTAACAGAGGACGGGCTAAGAATCTTCTATACTAACAGCAGGAGCCTCAGAAACAAGATAGACTTACTAAGGGGTGAAGCTTGTTCAGAAAATTTTGACATAATAGCGATCACTGAGACATGGATAGACACTGCTAATATAAATTTTATATCAGAATTTGAAATAACGGGTTATCAGATGTTTCACAAAGACAGAAGGGGCAGAGAGGGAGGTGGAGTTGCGCTATATGTTAAAGACTCACTTAAATGTTTAGTTAACAACTCAGTCAAAACTAACATGGATTCAGAATCAGTTTGGGTGGACGTTTACAAAGGGAAAGAAAAACTAAATCTAGGAGTTATATACAGGCCACCCAACCTTAACAGGCAGGACACGAGTATATTACTACAGGAGATTGGCAGGGCGAGTATGAGTAGAAATGTCTGCGTAATGGGGGACCTTAATTATAGGAATATAGACTGGGAAGATCTAGTGGGTGACCTGGAAGCCGAGGACTTTCTTGAAGTTATACAAGATAATTTCCTTAAGCAGGTAGTTACTGAGCCTACCAGAGGAGATAACATATTAGACTTAGTCCTAACCAATAATGGGAACTTGCTACGTGAGTTGGAGGTGGGCGGAGAGTTAGGAAATAGTGATCACAGAACGGTTCGTTTTAGCTTAGACTGGGCGGTAACCCGCGAACCAAACCCAGTGTTAGTGCCAGATTTTAGAAGAGCCAACTACGAGGGGCTTCGAAGACATCTTGAAGGGGTAAACTGGGATAATTTAGGGATTCATGAGGGCCAGAACTGCGGATTGGAGAGCCAGGAGAACCAGGTAGAAATGTCTTAAATAATTTAGTTAGAGTAATAGTAGAGGGGCAAGAACAGCATATACCACAGCGAACACTTAGAAAAGAAAACAATGATCCTAAGTGGATGACTCGTGGACTAAAACACGAGATTGGGTTAAAGAAGGGAATTTATCAGAAAATAAAGAATGGGGAAACACATATCAGGAACCGGTACGTCGAACTATCTAGATTAGTTAAGAAAAACACCAGGATAGCAAAAAAGAACTATGAGATCAAAGTAGCAAATGAGGCGAAAAGTAATCCTAAGGGCTTCTTTCAGATGTATAGAACAAAACACAGGGGAGCTAGTAGAAAATTACGAAAATATGAGTACATTGTTGAACGACTACTTCCTTTCAGTATTCACACAGGAGGATCGAACGACTATACCGGAAAGAGTTCAGGTGTACGAGGGCGGGGATGGCGATAAATTGAGGGATATAATCATTACCAGGCAAGTAGTTCAGGATGAGATAGATAAGCTTAAGAAGAACAAGTCGCCAGGTCCTGACGGGATATTTCCGAGGGTACTAAAAGGAGTTAGGTGATGTAATCAGTGACCCACTAACCGACATCTTTAAGATGTCGGTAAATACTGGCTATGTGCCGAGCCTATGGAAAGTAGCTAATGTGGCGCCGATTTTTAAAAAGTGGGACAGGTCAGTTGCTTCAAACTATCGCCCAATTAGCTTAACATCGGTTATAGGGAAGATGCTGGAGTCCATAATAGCCAGGAACATTCGGGAGCATTTAGAGAAACATAGCTTAATTCACGACTCGCAGCATGGGTTCACAAAAGGTAGGTCATGCCTCACCAATCTCTTGTCCTTCTACAATAAAGTATTTGAGGCGGTTGACAGAGATGAAAATTATGATGTAATCTATCTTGATTTTAGTAAAGCGTTTGACAAAGTTCCTCACCAACGACTGTTGCTTAAATTACAGGCTCACGGAGTAGAGGGTAAAGTTTTGAACTGGGTCAAGGCGTGGCTTAGCAATAGGAAGCAAAAAGTGCAAATCAATGGTAAAAGATCTGACTGGGGATGTGTTACGAGTGGGGTCCCACAAGGTTCGGTATTAGGTCCACTTTTGTTTATTATTTATATCAATGACTTAGACACAGGAATTAGTAGTGATGTTAGTAAATTTGCAGATGATACCAAGATCGGTAGAGTAACTGAGTCGGATCAGGACGCTAGTATTCTCCAAGGTGAACTCAACAGATTATATGACTGGGCGGATAAATGGCAGATGGAGTTCAATGTAGGGAAGTGCAGTATTCTGAGTGTAGGTAGGAACAACCCCTCACATAACTATTGCTTAAATGACACTCTCATAAGTAGGTCTGGGTGCGAGAGGGATTTAGGGGTCTTAGTGAGCTCTGATCTCCGTCCAAGGGCACAATGCATTCAAGCTAGAAATCGAGCTAATAGGGTACTGGGATTTATTTCAAGGAGCGTAAGCAACAGAAGCCCCGAAGTCTTCCTCAAACTATATTTAGCATTAGTTAGACCTCATCTTGACTATGCGGTTCAGTTCTGGTCACCCTACTATAGAATGGATATCAAAATGTTAGAATCGGTGCAGAGGAGGATGACTAAGATGATTCAGGGGTTGAGAAACTTGCCATACGAGGAAAGACTCAAACAGTTAAACTTGCATTCTCTAGAAAGGCGAAGGGTGCGTGGAGACATGATCGAGGTTTATAAATGGATGAAGGGCTTTAATAAGGGAGACATTCATAAGGTTTTGTTGGTAAGAGAACCGGGTAGGACACGAAGTAACGGGTTTAAACTGGATGAATTCAGATTCAAAAGGGACATAGGCAAAAATTGGTTTACTAACAGGGTGGTGGATGAGTGGAATAGGCTTAGCAGTCATGTGGTGAGTGCCAATACAATTGTCACATTCCATTCAAAAATAGACTAGATAAATTCATGGACAGCGATATTAGGTGGGGTTAGATACACGGGAGCTTAGGGTCAAAGGAGCTGCCTCGTACAGGCCTACCGGCCTCTTGCAGACTCCTGCGTTCTTATGTTCTTATGTTCTTATATTGTGTATATAGGTGGAGTTGTGGAGGAGGCGGAAACACTTCTTCAATGGCTACGGGTTAGGACGGAACTGGTCAAATCTAGCCCCGGTCCCGAGCAGTGAGGCTGAGGGGCAACTTGACGTCACAAGATGGCGCCTAGGACGTTTTTTGAACATCGCACGGGGCAGAACTTGCGACCACAATGGCGGATTTAGGACCAAATGTTGAGATACGATCGGTTGAACATACGGCCACTGGTAACATATACTCCCAGGTCTTTCCCTGCCTCTGTGGCGGATGGCGGAGTGTTTCACATGTGGTATTGATGTGCTGGATATCCCTTCACTGGTAGCCTGGTAACATACACTCCCAGGTCTTTCCCTGCCTCTGTGGTGGATGGTGGAGTGTTTCACATGTGGTATTGGTGTGCTGGATATCCCTTCACTGGTAGCCTGGTAAAATACACTCCCAGGTCTTTCTCTGCCTCTGTGGTGGATGGTGGAGTGTTTCCCATGTGGTATTGGTGTGCTGGATTTCCCTTCACTGGTTGCCTGGTAACATACACTCCCAGGTCTCTGCCTCTGTGGTGGATAGTGGAGTGTTTCGCATGTGGCACTGGTGTGCTGGATATCCCTTCACTGGTAGCCTAGTAACATACACTCCCAGGTCTTTCTCTGCCTCTGTGGTGGATAGTGGAGTGTTTCCCATGTGGTATTGGTGAGCTGGATATCCTTTTACTGGTAGCCTGGTAACATATACTCCTAGGTCTTTATCTGCTTCTGTGGTGAATATTGAAGTGTTTCCCATGCGGTACTGGTGTGCTGGGTATCCCTTCACTAGTAGCCTGGTAACATACACTCCCAGGTCTTTCTCTGCCTCTGTGGTGGATAGTGGAGTGTTTCCCATGTGGTACTGGTGTGATGGATATCCCTTCACTGGTAGCCTGGTAACATACACCCCCAGGTCTTTCTCTGCCTCTGTGGTGGGTAGTGGAGTGTTTCCCATGCGGTATTGGGGTGCTGGATTTCCCCCTCCCAAGGTGCAGGACTTTACATTTTCCTTCAAAAAAGCAAATAGCGCGTGACATCAAAACAAACTCATAAAAATTCTTCAGATACATCAGATAGAAAAGAAAGTAAAATCCAATATTGGTCCACTGACAGATGACACTGGTTCTGTAACTCAGGACAGTAAACAGATGGCCAGAATCCTCAACAGCAACTTCGCATCCGTATTCACAGTCGAGGACATCGAAACCATTCCGAGAGCCCTGACCCGCCGAGTGAGATCACACCCCTGGGAATTGACACAATATGCGACCAAGAAGTTAAAAGGTATTTGGACAAATTCGACACGAGCAAGTCAACGGGACCCGACGGTTTGTCACCACGGTTATCAAAAGAGCTAAAACAGCAAATACTTAAGCCACTCACTAACATATTCAACCAGTCTGTTAAACTGAACAAGGTCCCGGAAGACTGGAAGATGGCGAACGTGACACCGATTTTCAAAAAAGGAGACAAGAGGGTTGCATTAAACTACAGGCCCATAATTTTGACACCGGTGGCAGGGAAAATACTCGAAAAGATTATTAGAGACAAACTTGTCAAGTTTCTAGAAGACACTAATGTAATCTCCGACACCCAGCATGGCTTCAGAAACAAGCGCTCATGCCTAACCAATTTATTAGACTTCTTCCAAGGTATATAGAATAACTGGGATGCCCACATCCCTAGTGATGTTATATACCTGGACTTACAAAAAGCCTTCGACAAGCTACCGCACGAGCGACTCCTTAAGAAACTGCACTCGGCGGTACTACTAAACGGACAGCCTTCCGATTGGCTTCCAGTCACTAGTGGAGTGCCTCAGGGGTCGGTACTGGGACCCATTCTCTTCATCATATATATCAATGACCTCGAATCAGGATTGAAATCAACAATATCGAAATATGCTGATGACACCAAGGTGGGTGGAAATGCCCTCACAAAGACCGACTGCGAAATCATTCAGAAAGACCTCAATCACATTATCGAATGGTAAGAAAAATGGCAAATGTCCTTTAATGTTGACAAATGCAAAGTCATGCACATTGGGTCCGGAAATAGTAACCACACATACATCATGAATGGGAAACCTCTGCAAGCGATGCAGGAGGAAAAGGATCTTGGAGTCACTATCAGCAGTGACCTGAAACACGCGAATCACTGTAAAAAAGCCTACAACAAACCCAACACTATGCTCGGGTTCATAGCAAGGAACTTCGAGCGTAAAACGCCAGACGTGATGCCAGCCTTGTATAATTCCATGGAAAGACCGCACCTCGAGTACGCAGTACAGTTCTGGTCTCCTAATTACAGAAAGGACATTGATTTATTGGAAAGGATTCAACGACGCGCCACAAAGATGATTCCAACCTTAAGGGCTCAACCGTACGAGGAACGACTCAAGCGACTCAGTCTCTTTAAATTGGAGAAAAGACGCTTGCGAGGGGATATGATTCAAGTCTTCAAGTATCTGAAAAAACTTCAATAACGTCGATTACTCCAAATTCTTTGAGCTGCAAACCAACCTAAGAATTAGAAATAACGGCGTACCCATTCAGTCGAGTCGATGTAACAAAGACATCGGAAGGAGTTTCTTTTCAAACCGAGTCATTCGTCACTGGAATAATCTTCCTTCAAAAATAGTAAATGCGAATACCATCAACTCCTTCATATATAGAATCGACCGTCACTTCGCTGCGTCAGTAGTGTACTGAATGTTGAGGTGCATGTTTTCAGACATATTGCAGCAAGACCTCAACCTATATTCATATAATTCTCCCCCACAACCTAGATTGCAAGTAGCGTAAGTCAACAATAGAGTAAAGCAACAGTTAATGTCCGCACGACAAGTGGAGTGAGGTGTGGGTGTAGTAAGGTGACAGGTTACTGGTGCGTGATTAGTACCGCCGGTAAAACGAGGATCAAGCCTCCACCTGTGCCCCTGAAACTACACCTCACCCACCGTGAGTATTAGGGGGGATTCTGGGGCTGCCCTGTGTAGGCCACTCGTCCTCTAACATCCTCAATATCGAGGTGCTTTTCATCTGCTCCTCAATGTCGAGGTGCTTTCATCTGCTCCCCAGGCCCCAAGTGGCTGTCGAGCAGATTAAATCACCAAAGCGGGCAACCTCGTAATGAGCCAATAGACTTTCTGTTGCCTGCATTTCCACGTTTCTATGTTTCCATGTTTCCTTTCTTTCTTCCTTCCTTTCTTTCTTTCTTTTTTTCTCTGTTGTTTCCTTTCCTGCTTTCTATCTATCTATCTTTCTTTCTTTCTTTCTTTCTTTCTTTCTCTTTCTCTCTATCTATCTCTCCATCCATTATCTATCTGGTATTCTATCTCTCTCCCTCTCTGTTATAATAAGGACAGTGCGTGGTCGATGCGTCCATTCCACAACGGTGCGTCATTACCAACAAAAATTTTTCCTCGCACGATTCATGAAGCTCCTCGCCGTTCATAAAACATCGGCGACTCAAATCAATATACAATTTACTCTTGACAGCAAACCCTTCCTCAACCCTGAACGAGTGTGTGTGTGTGTGTGTGTGTGTGTGTGTGTGTGTGTGTGTGTGTGTGTGTGTGTGTGTAAGATAGTAGATAGTGTTGCCAATTAAAATCAGTGCGGTGCAGGTGCTCAAACGTACGTGGACACACACACACACACACACACACACACACACACACACACACACACACACACACACACACACACACACACACACACACACACACCACACACACGACACATATACATGATTACGATAACCTCTCTCTCTCTCTCTCTCTCGTTTAACCCTTTTTTCTTTACTCTAATTTCTCCCATCTCCTTTTTTTCCGTTTTTTTCCGCTTTATAAACTAATTCCCTATCTGTCTGTCTGTCTGTCTGTCTGTCTTCCTCTCTTTCTCTCACATATCTTTGAGTCCTTGGTTTGTAGACGCCACATTGTAGATAAGGTGACCCATGCAGTGCCCTTCACTTCTTCCTCTACATGCATACCATGTCTAACGCCTCTTCCTTCCTCTCTCTCAAACACACATAAACACCTTGGTTCTTAGACACCATGCTATAGGTTATGTGGCCAATGCATGACTCCACTCCTTCCTTCCTCTACTAAAACAGATCTTTCGGCTTTCCTTCCTCCTCTCTCTCAAACACTCATACATAGGTACCATGTAGTTCGTGGTTTTTAGACACACTATAGGCGATGTGGTCCCTCTAAAACACCATTTCTTCCTTCCTCTACGAGTCTACACGTTTAACAAATTCTTACGCCTTTCCCTTCCTCTCTCTCTCTCTCTCTCTCTCTCTCTCTCTCTCACATACACGCCCTGAGTCCGCCCGTTTCTCCACACCACACTGTTCGCAGCGCTACCGGAGACCCTCGCGTTCCTTCCTTTTATACCCGCATACGCAGAGTTTCATGACAGTGTATTCCGCTCAACGATCGCCTTGAAATGGTGCTGGAACTGAAACCCAGACCCGCCGTGTGTCGCGCCGCAGCACCGCTCTCCCCGCCCGCAACGACGCCAACTTTACACGGTGCTCCAGGGTTGGTATTCTCAGACGCTTCCACCTCTCACGTCAGCTATTTCCAAAGGCCAAAAAGGAGATAATCGGATTCTCATGAGTGTTTCCTTATGTTCAAAATACAGAAGAAGGGTCAAACTACTGCCAGGTTCATTAAACTACCTCTGGAAATGGCCCAAACCCGTAACGAAAGCCCTATGAAATATGCCTGTTTGATCCCCGAAATGTTTGAGAATATGGTCCCTGGTTCCTCTCGCTGATGGCAAACCTCACAGATGGATCCTTTCAATTTTCTGTATCATGGAAACGGAGAGCTTGAGTTTATCCCTCGAGGCGCCACTACCAGCAAACTTAATAAACACAATAGTACACGAACACGCATAATAATACGTGTGAATGGCAAACCTCATAGATGGATTATTTCAATTTTCTGTATCTTGGAAATGGAGAGCTTGAGTTTATCCCTCGAGGCGCCACTACCAGCAAACATAATAATACCTGAATAGCAACGAGGTATATTAATTCCGGATGGCCAACCAGCAAACATAATAATACCTGAATAACAACGAGGTATATTAATTCCGATGGAGGCGCCACTACCAGCAAACATAATAATTCCTGAATAGCAACGAGGTATATTAATTCCGATGGGAGCGCCACTACCAGCAAACATAATAATTCCTGAATAGCAACGAGGCATATTAATTCCGATGGAGGCGCCACTACCAGCAAACATAATAATACCTGAATAGCAACGAGGCATATTAATTCCGATGGAGGCGCCACTACCAGCAAACATAATAATACCTGAATAGCAACGAGGCATATTAATTCCCATGGAGGCGCCACTACCAGCAAACATAATAATACCTAAATAGCAACGAGGTATATTAATTCCGATGGAGGCGCCACTACCAGCAAACATAATAATACCTGAATAGCAACGAGGTATATTAATTCCCATGGAGGCGCCACTACCAGCAAACATAATAATATCTGAATAGCAACGAGGTATATTAATTCCGATGTTCTGCAATTATGAGGAAGGGGAGAATTTAGGTTAATGTTGTAACATGATCAGGAAAGGTATAAGGATTAAGGGCTGTGGCGAGGAATAACATCATGCACTATAGCTAACATATAAAGAGTAGTTAAGTAGATGTTAATACTAATAGTCTACAAGGAAGGCGAAAATAGAGGCAAACGCTGTAATACTCATCAGGAAGAGTAAGGATTAAGGGTTATGGCGATGAGTAACACCGCGCACTACAGCTAACATATAAAGAGTAGTTACGTAGCTGAATTTATCCCTCTAGCAATATGTTGTTATAAGGAAGGGGAGGATTTGGGTTAATGTTGTATTACTCATCAGAGAGGGTGAGGATTAAGGAGTGTGGCAAGGAATAACACCATGCACTACACCTTACATTATATAAAGTGTAGTTACCTGTGTAATAGAGCGTGCATGACAGACCCCTCACCTGTTAATTAATATCAGTGCGTGAGGTGTGCCGGAGTCCTGAAAACCAAGAGGTAAAACATGGAAATACAGGGAACAGAAAGCCTATCGAACAGATGAAAGGAGTTCGTATTCAGGTAGATAATAGTTTT
Source organism: Eriocheir sinensis (assembly GCF_024679095.1). Classification (NCBI taxonomy): domain Eukaryota; kingdom Metazoa; phylum Arthropoda; class Malacostraca; order Decapoda; family Varunidae; genus Eriocheir; species Eriocheir sinensis. The sequence continues at coordinate 1,050,784 of NW_026111865.1, read as the reverse complement.
GCTTCACTAAAATTTACAGACGAACGTATGAGTAACATAGCCCTTTTTTTTTCATAGCGGGGATAAACTATAACAGGGCATAAAGCAATGTGTATAAATGTGTATAGAGTGAGTATATGATAGAGAGGAAGACCAACGATATAGCTACGCCTGGCCTTAGTGCTCATCTCCGTTCCTTTGACTCTTTAGCATATGGTGGATATACAATAAGCAAGGATTAGCTGCGCGTGGCTTTAATGCTCATCTCCGATCCATTGCCTTAAGGTTATAGTGGGAATACAATAAGCAAAGACTAGCTGTGCGTGGCTTCAGTGCTCATCTCCAATCCATTGACTCTGAAGCTTATGGTGGGTATACAATAAACGAAAACTAGCTGCGCGTGGCCTCAGTGCTCATCTCCGATCCATTGACTCTGAGGCTTATGGTGGGTATACAATAAACGAAAACTAGCTGCGCGTGGCCTCAGTGCTCATCTCCGATCCATTGACTCTGAAGCTTATGGTTGGTATACAATAAACGAAAACTAGCTGCGCGTGGCCTCAGTGCTCATCTCCGTTCCATTGACTCCGAAGCTAATGTTGGTATACAATAAGCAAAGACTAGCTGCGCGTGGCCTCAGTGCTCATCTCCGATCCATTGACTCTGAGGCTAATGTTGGGTATACAATAAGCAAAGACTAGCTGCGCGTGGCCTCAGTGCACATCTCCGATCCATTGACCCTTGAGCCGAAGGTCAGTACAGGCTACAACACACAGAGACTAACCAGCTGCTGCGCCCAAATTCTCAAGCCGTGTGTTGCCTGGCCCACGCACTCCTCAGATTCATAAGCTACGCACGCAAGCGGTGACCTACACGCCAAAGTTCCTGGTATATGTAACGACTTCTCAGGGTGTCTATAAATTCCCTAGTATTCTCTTCGTACCTTCGTTTTAATTGTTTGTGTTCTATTGAGGGGTTATTTTTATTTTATTTTATAGGCGTGCATATATATTTTTTTCAGTATATCTTATTAGTTTTATTTCTTCTTATTTTTTTTTCGCATTTCCTGATGTAATATTTTATTCGAATGTATTTTGAATTTGTCTGGATCATTTATATTCTAACCCGTCCGCTGCGACTGGCACGGATTTGGCCTTCACTGGTAGCCTGGTAACATACACTCCCAGGTCTTTCTCTGCCTCTGTGGTGGATAGTGGAGTGTTTCCCATGTGGTATTGGTGTGCTGGATATCCCTTCACTGGTAGCCTGGTAACATACACTCCCAGGTCTTTCTCTGCCTCTGTGGTGGATAGTGGAGTGTTTCCCATGTGGTATTGGTGTGCTGGATATCCCTTCACTGGTAGCCTGGTAACATACACTCCCAGGTCTTTCTCTGCCTCTGTGGTGGATAGTGGAGTGTTTCCCATGTGGTATTAGTGTGCTGGATATCCCTTCACTGGTAGCCTGGTAATATACACTCCCAGGTCTTTCTCTGCCTCTGTGGTGGATAGTGGAGTGTTTCCCATGTGGTATTGGTATGCTGGATATCCCTTCACTGGTAGCCTGGTAACATACACTCCCAGGTCTTTCTCTGCCTCTGTGATGGATAGTGGAGTGTTTCCCATGTGGTATTCGTGTGCTGGATATCCCTTCACTGGTAGCCTGGTAACATACACTCCCAGGTCTTTCTCTGCCTCGGTGGTGGATAGTGGAGTGTTTCTCATGTGGTATTGGTGTGCTGGATATCCCTTCACTGGTAGCCTGGTAACATACACTCCCAGGTCTTTATCTGCCTCTGTGGTGGATAGTGGAGTGTTTCCCATGTGGTAATGGTGTGCTGGATATTCCTTTACTGGTAGCCTGATAACATACACTCCCAGGTCTTTCTCTGCCTCTGTGGTGGATAGTGGAGTGTTTCCCATGTGGTATTGGTGTGCTGGATATCCCTTCACTGGTAGCCTGATAACATACACTCCCAGGTCTTTCTCTTCCTCTGTGGTGGATAGTGGAGTGTTTACCATGTGGTATTGGTGTGCTGGATATCCCTTCACTGGTAGCCTGGTAACATACACTCCCAGGTCTTTCTCTGCCTCTGTGGTGGATAATGGAGTGTTTCCCATGTGGTATTGGTGTGCTGGATATCCCTTCACTGGTAGCCTGGTAACATACACTCCCAGGTCTTTCTCTGCCTCTGTGGTGGATAGTGGAGTGTTTCCCATGTGGTATTGGTGTGCTGGATATCCCTTCACTGGTAGCCTGGTAACATACACTCCCAGGTCTTTCTCTGCCTCTGTGGTGGATAGTGGAGTGTTTCCCATGTGGTATTGGTGTGCTGGATATCCCTTCACTGGTAGCCTGGTAACATACACTCCCAGGTCTTTCTCTGCCTCTGTGGTGGATAGTGGAGTGTTTCCTATGTGGTATTGGTGTGCTGGGTTTCCCCTCCCAAGGTATATGGCTTTACATTTTCCTTCATTGAATTGTAGCAGCCACTCATTGCTCCACTCCTGCAGCTTGGTGATGTCTTCTGATAAGCGGTCTGCATCCAAGGGGGTAACAACTTCTTCCCTTCCTTCATTCGCTGCTGTTCTAGTGTCCTGCTGTTTCCACATGTTCACCTCTATACTCTTTTTTACTGTTTTCAGGCACCTTTTCTCACATCTACTTTTCTCATCTTTTTGTTTCTCTTTTCATATTTTCCTTTTGTCTTCCTTTTCTCTTCCCTTTTTTTTTTTGTTAATTTTTTTTTTGTCTTGTATTTATTTTCATAATCAGTGTCTGAACCGAATGCCAAATGTATGGTTAGTTCACTAAATATCTGTCTACTTATATGTCAATGTGTCTATCGATCTATCTATCTGTGAGTCAATCAATCAATCTATTTATTTATCAATGTTTACCTATCAATCAATCTAACTATCTATCTATCTATCTATCTATCTATCTCTTTGCCTTCCTATCTATCAATCTATCTGTCTGTCTATTTATCTATCTTCATATCTATCTATGTATATGTGTATATATCTATCAATTTATCTATCTATCTTTTTACCTACCAATCTATCTTTCTGTCTGTCTATCTCTTTATCTTTCTATTTATCTATGTGTCTATCTATCCATCTATCTATCTATCTATCTATCTATGTATCTATCTACCTACCGGTCTATCTATCAGTCCATCTATCTATCTATCAAGCCACGCACAATCCGCCCTTCCTATTCCACACACACACACAACACTGAACAAGCGGAAGGAAGGAAGGACGTAAAGCGAAAAAAGTTTAGCAAGCATCGAACAGCAGTAATTCCACGAGGCTTATTATGGCGTTTATCGCTTGGCCCCGCGGCGAAAACAACAAACAACGGGCGGGAGGGAGGAAAAAATATATTGTTTGTCTGTGTATAGTGTAGTAATGAAGAGTTTTTCGCCCTCTATAACATATACGAACTCTATACACATTTGTATACTGCCTTATGCGCAACCTTATCGTGGTATTTAGCTTTTACTCCCGCTGTGAAAACTGAAAAATGAACGAATGGAGGAAACTTCATATTCTGTTGGTCTTTTTAAAAATTATACTAACGCAGAATAATTCATCTTTTCTGTAACATCTCCATCCATGTATTTCAGCTTTCTTTTCACTTACAATGACATAAGCTATCCTATTCTTTCTTTAAATTATAGTAACGCAAAATTCATACTCTCTCTTCCTTCTCCATCTCTATATTTTTTTTTCACTTACAATGACAAACTACTATATTTTGTCTTTAAATTCTAGTAATGCTAACCTCTCTACTCTAACGTAATGCAAAAATAACCCTCTCTATATCATCTCCACCTATGTATTTCGACTTTTTTTCGTTTACAATGACATACACTATCCTATTCTTTCTTTAAATTCTAGTAATGCTAACTTGTTTACTCTGATATACCGCAGAATTCATCCTCTCTATACCGTCTCCATCAATATATTTCACTTTTTTTTTGTTTATAATTACATACACTATCATATTTTGTCCTTTAATTCTAGTAATGCTAACTCGTATACTCAATTTTAACATCTATCTACGTATTTTATCTATTTTCTACTTATAAATACGCAATCTCTATTTTTATACAGCAAGGGAGGCAGCTCAAGGTAAAAAAAAAAACAATAACAGGAACAAAAAAGTCCGCTAAAAAAAATGTACGAGAGGTCAGAGGAGAGGTCAGCTTCGGGTGAAGAGGTCAGTCTTGGTACTCTCCCACTCCGTCTGTAAGTTCTAATAATCATGCAAATTTCGCCCATTATTTCATCCTCATAAATATACAACCTATCCCATCACGTCTATGAATTGTACCGATGTGAAGATCCGCTCCTCTATCTCACTTTACTTTCATATTCTTACTTTTCTTCCACAAATACCTCAACACATGGACACTATAGCATTCTGTCTGTAAACTCTCGTCAGGTAGAACTCGCTCAGTATTTCATCTTCAGCAATTTTACCTTTTTATCCACTTACAATAATTACAGACACTATCCCATTCTTCCAATAATTACGCACACTATCCTATTCTGCTTGTAAATAGAATAGTAACGCATAATTTGATCAGCCTATTTCATTTTCACCTGCCTATTTTGAACTGTTTTCGACTTATAATCACGCAAACTATCCTACTCTGTCTTAATACTCCAGTAATGCACAACCATCATATTCTTACCTTTTTTTTCCACATTGAACTCTCCACCCAGAAACAATCCCATTCCGTCTATAAATTGCACTCATCCACTCTATTCCATCTCCATCTATACATCTACATATTCTTAACTTTTATTTCACACTGAACTATTATTAACTCGGAAACTCTCCCATTCTGTCCATGAATCTAGTATAAGCCAGCGCTAGTCCACTCTCTATCATCCCGTCCACACACACACACACACACACACACACACACACACACTGCTTTATGAGTGACTTACTGGAATTCCATCAACAGCTCCAGCCTCGCATCCATCACCGCTCGGGATGGACGCTTGGGAACAATATATTAACCCAGCAGCGCACGCACGCGCACACACACACACACACACACACACACACACACACACACACACACACACACACTAACATCAGCCTCCCAGGAAACATATGGCGGGGCATTATTAAGCGGCGTTGTTAATCCACGCTACAGCAAGGATAAATAGAACGCAAGAGTGAGTGCCTGCTCTTCCATCTATATCCGTTTTGTTGGCGTGAATCATGTCTTTTATATTACCTAACTCAGCGAGGATTGGCGGACCCCTATGGTGAGTGCCTCCTCCTCCACCAGACTTACTTTCTCTCTCTCTCTCTCTCTCTCTCTCTCTCTCTCTCTCTCTCTCTCTCTCTCTCTCTCTCTCTCTCTCTCTCTCTCTCTCTCTCTCTCTCTCTCTCTCTCTCTCTCTCTCCCCGGCCGAATTTTTCAGAAAAGTATGCAAGATTGGCACCAACCCGAACCCTGAGCCTTGGGTGACTAACAACGTAATTCTATTCTACTTTTTCTCATTTTATTCTATGATGTATTTCCCACCAAAAAATATCAGTAATGACCTATTGAACTAATCTAACCTGACTTAACCACGTGATGCTCCCTTAATTAGTCTCAGTATATTTCCCGGCAAAAAGTCCTGTCATAACCGATCCTGACCTCATCTAATTTAACCTAACCTGACCTAACCCAATCTACCCTACCCTTAACTACCAGCCTGACCTCAGCTAACCTAACCAAACCTTAGCTAATATAAGCTAACTTGTCCTAACTTATTTTAGCTTATCCTAACCTAGCTTAGCCTTTATTTTTACAGAAAGGGAGACAGCTCAAAGGCAATTAAACAAAACAACAACAACAACAAAATAAACACTAGGCGTTCTTCCTCCTCCTCCTAACCCACCCTAACCCAATTTACCCTAACCTCAGCTAACCCAACCTGACGTCACCCAATTTATCCTAACCTTAACTAACCTAATCTAACCTAACCTAACCTGGCCTAACCCAATCTAACGTAACTACAATCTAACCAAACTTGACCTAACCTAACCTGATCTAACCCAATCCAACCTGTCGTAACCTAAACTAAAATGACCTAACCCCAAGCAAACCTAACGTAGACTAACCTAACCCAATCTAACCTGACGCAACCCAATCTGACCTAACATAACCTAACTATAATCTGACCTACACCGGGCCGGACTTTCAACACCACTACAGTTCAGGACTCTGCCTCCCTCCCTGCCGCCGCCCTGCCCGCCACTCGCTGCTTGTCACTTCCCGCCCCTCATCACTGTCTCGAGCTCAGGAGTTTTTTCTATAAACTTCAGAGCCGCACAGCCTCCCTCAGCGATCCCTTGAAATCTTCCGCCAAAATACTGCTGCCCTCCTCCATCCTCCTAGCAGCTTCCACGGTCTTGCGAGGAGGAGGAGGAGGAGAAAGCGCCACCCCACACAAGCAAGGGAAGGAAGGTGAGGGTGAGGGTCATATTCTTAAACAATTCAGTCCCCAAGAACACATATTTGACAAGGCTTTCGTAGGAGTTTGGGGCATTCCAGGAGTACTTTTATGACCCTGGTGGTAGTTTGACCCTTCTTCTGTACCATGACCATGGAAAAGCACTCATGAAAGTCCGATTAATCTCCTCTTCGGCCTTTGGAAATAGTTGACATGTGAGGTGGAAGCGTCTGAGGGTCATATTCTTAAACATTCCGGTCCCTAAGCATTCACATTTGGCAAGGCTTTCGTAGGTGTGTGTGGCATTTCCTGGGGTACTTTTATGATCCTGGTGGTAGTCTGACCCTTCTTTTGTACCATGACCGTGGAAAACCACTCATGAAAACCCGATTAATCTTCTTTTCGGCCTTTGGAAACCGTTGACGTGAGTGGTGGAGGCGTCTGGCCATATTCTTAAACATTTCCGGTACCCAAGAACACACATTTGACAAGGCATTCGTAGGAGCTTGGGGCATTTCCAGCAGTATTTTTATGACCCTGGTGGTAGTTTCACCCTTCTTCTACACCATGAACGAAACCAGAAACCAGAAACCAGAAACCTCCCCGTTCCCTCTCCTTTTTTGCCTCATCTGCAGCCAAAAGAAGTCGACGCTCACTCTGAGGTGTAATTTTTCTGTCGCTTTATTGCGCGAGTCTTTACAGAAGCCGGGAAAGTAACATCAAAGAGCGGGACTTCTTGAGGGTTCCGCGTCACGGTACTCTGGTCTTACTTTGCAGCCTTCCCTTTAGCTAACTCGAGCGCTCTTTTTCCGCCTCCTTCTCCGACTATTATTAAGGAGGCGGCGTCTTGTGGGAGTCTTTGGGCCAAAACGTCTCGTCTTTGACTTCTTTTCCCTTTTCTGTTTCCTTCTGACGAATACACGGCCGACCTGCTTCTAACAATCACCTTCCTTTAATTAATTCAGTCGATCTTTTTCCGGCCTCTTTATGAAAATAGCGTCTTGTGGGAGTCTTTGGTAATTTCTTTTCTCCTATAATTCACGGTACTCTGATCTCAGTTTACTTCCTTCCCTTCAGCTAACTCGATCGCTCTTTTTCCGGACTCTTTCTCCGCCTTTCTTTATGGTAGTGGCGTCTTGTGGGAGTCTTTGATACTTGTTTCCCTTGTTTTGTCTCCTCGCACGCGGGCGACCAGCTCCTAACCACCAGGATCTTCTAACTCGATCACTCTTTCTCCGTCTATCTTTATGGGGGCGGAGTATTGCGGGCGTCTCTGATACGTCTTTCCCTTGTTTTGTCTCCTTGTACGCGGCCGACCAGCTTCCAACAACAAGGATTTTTTAACTCGATCGCTCTTTTTCCGTCTGTCTCACGGGAACAGAGTCTTGCGGGAGTCTTTGATAATTTCCTTTCTCCTACCTTTCACTGTCCTCTGTCAGCCTCTCCGTCTGTTTCCTCTCCGTCTATTTCTTATTATTTTCTTCGTCCATCTATAATTACGGGGCAGTGTCATGTGAGCGTCTATGGTACTTTCCTTTCTCTTTGTTCTGTCTCCTTTGTCCTTAAAAGTAAACACTCGAGGAAAGTAAACACACGGCCGACAAGCTTTCCCTAACCACGGACTTCTAACTAATTCGATCATTCTCTTTTTCCTGCCTCTCTCTCCATCGATGGGAATAGCGTCTTGCGGGCGTCTTTGATACTACTTTTGTTTTTGTTTTGTCTCATTTGTCCTAAAAGTAAACACTCTTCGATAATACACGGTCGACAAGCTTCTAACCATCATCTCCTAACTAATTCGATCATTCTTTTTCCGGCCTCTCTCTCCGTCTCTCTTTATGGGGGCGGTGTCTTGCGGGAGTCTTTGATGCTGCTTTTTCCTTGTTATGTTTCCTTCTGAAGAACACACGGCCGACCAGCTTCTAATAACCACCAACTTTTTCTTTCCGGCATCTTTATCCGTCTCTATATCTATGGCAACGGCGTCTTGCGGGAGTTTTTCATACTTTTGTTTTCTCTGTCTATCTTTACTTCGTCTATCTCTTCTTCTTTTATCTTTTCTCCGTCTGTGTTTCTTCCGTTATGTCTTTTCTATTTCTATCTTCTCAGCGTCTGTCTTTCTCCAGCTCTCTTTCTCCGCGTGTCTTCCCTCCGTCTGTCTATAATCCGTTAGTCTTTTCTCCGTCTATTTATTTCTGCGTTCATCTTTATTTTTAACCGAAACACGCGTATATGTAAACACCGCCAATACCTAGCAACGCATGGCATAGTACAGGCGTGTATTTCCAGGAGCAGGAACATTAGTGAAGCCACCGAATCTCTCTACCCTACTTAACATGACTTAAAATCTATCTAGCCTTAAAACTATCATAACCTAAATTAACCTAAACTAACCTGACCTAACCCAATCTATCCTATCATTAACTCACCTAACATGATCTTTCCTTAATACTTTCCAACTTTTTACTATCTGTGTCAGTCTGGTTCAACGCTATTTTTTTTTTTTACAACAAAGGAGGCAGCTCAAGGGCACACAAAAAAAAGAAAACAGTAAAAAAAAAAAAGCCCGCTACTCGCTGCTCCTAAAAAAGAAACAAAAGAGGTGGCCGAAAGTAAGATCAAATACGGGAGGAGAGGTGTCCTGATACCCTCCTCTTGAAAGAGTTCAAGTTGTAGGCAGGAGGAAATACAGATGAAGGAAGATTGTTCCAGAGTTTACCAGTGTGAGGGATGAAAGAGTGAAGATGCTGGTTAACTCTTGCATAAGGGGTTTGGACAGTATAGGGATGAGCATGAGTAGAAAGTCGAGTGCAGCGGGGCCGCGGGAGGGGGGGAGGCATGCAGTTAGCAAGTTCAGAAGAGCAGTTAGCGTGGAAATATCGATAGAAGATAGAAAAAGAGGCAACATTGCGGCGGAATTTAAGAGGTAGAAGATTATCAGTATGAGGAGGAGAGCTGATGAGACGAAGAGCCTTAGCCTCCACTTTGTCCAGAAGAGCTGTGTGAGTGGAGCCCCCCCACACATGAGATGCATACTCCATACGAGGGCGGACAAGGCCCCTGTATATGGACAGCAACTGTGCAGGGGGGAAGAACTGGCGGAGACGGTACAGAACGCCCAGCCTCGAGGAAGCTGATTTAGTAAGAGATGAGATATGAAGTTTCCAGTTGAGATTTTGAGTTAAGGATAGACCGAAGATGTTTAGTGTTGAGGAAGGTGATAGCTGGGTGTTGTCAAAGAATAGGGGATAGTTGTTTGGAAGATTGTGTCGAGTGGATAGGTGGATAAACTGTGTTTTTGAGGCGTTGAAGGACACCAGGTTCTTCTTGCCCCAATCGGAAATAATAGTAAGGTCTGAGGCTAAGCGTTCTGCAGCCTCCAGCCTTGAGTCGTTAAGTTCCTGTAGGGTGGGTCTTCTATTAAAAGAAGTTGAGTAATGAAAACAAACGTATCTATACACAGTCCAAATACCCAACAACAAAAAGTGTAGTATAGAGGCATATTTTCAGGGGCAGGAACGTTCATCCAATCCGTTCACAACCTCGCTCTGGTCGGGCAAGGGATGGATCGCGAGGGTTCCTGACTTTTCACAGTTCTATTAATGAAGGACCGGCGAGTGTTGACTTGGTAAACAGCACCGCGTGGGAGCCGGGCTACAGGTGTTCGCGTGACGGCTGGGCGGCTCAGGTATCGCGATGGCTTTGAATGGCGGACAGAAATTAAGGCTGTCGATGTGATGAACGATTGGTTGGCGTGTGAATAGAGGTGAAAGAATGCCCGCACACACACACACACACACACACACACACACACACACACACACACAGACACGACACTCGATCACCTGAAATAGACATCAGGAGTAAAATAGACGACTCTCGATCACCTGAAATAGACATCAGGAGTAAAATGGACGATACTCGATCACCTGAAATAGACATCAGGAGTAAAATGGACGATACTCGATCACCTGAAATAAACATCAGGAGTAAAATAGACGACTCTCGATCTCCTGAAATAGACATCAGGAGTAAAACAGACGACACTCGATCTCCTGAAATAGACATCAGGAGTAAAACAGACGACACTCGATCACCTGAAATAGACATCAGGAGTAAAATGGACGACACTCGATCTCCTGAAATAGACATCAGGAGTAAAATAGACGACTCTCGATCTCCTGAAATAGACATCAGGAGTAAAACAGACGACACTCGATCACCTGAAATAGACATCAGGAGTAAAATGGACGACACTCGATAACCTGAAATAGACATCAGGAGTAAAACAGACGACTCTCGATCACCTGAAATAGACATCAGGAGTAAAACAGACTACTCTCGATCACCTGAAATAGACATCAGGAGTAAAACAGACGACTCTCGATCACCTGAAATAGACATCAGGAGTAAAACAGACGACACTCGATCACCTGAAATAGACATCAGGAGTAAAATGGACGACACTCGATCACCTGAAATAGACATCAGGAGTAAAACAGACGACTCTCGATCACCTGAAATAGACATCAGGAGTAAAACAGACTACTCTCGATCACCTGAAATAGACATCAGGAGTAAAACAGACGACTCTCGATCACCTGAAATAGATATCAGGAGTAAAATGGACGACACTCGATCACCTGAAATCAATGTGCATTCAGAACCGCCGCTGTAAACCATCACCAGCAGACCAAACTATTCTTGTAAACTATTCTTATAATCCTCTTGTCCCTTAACGAACTAATGGACCGCTGCTGAACTTAGTAGGAAAAAATGTAAGCTGTCAAAAGTCCTAAATTAACACCTATGAAATTATTACAACAGAAACTACGATTTTGACTAGTTTTCTACGATTCTGACAAGTTTTCCAATGTACTCTGTGTGAATTAATATGCAGTTTGGTGTGTGTGTGTGTGTGTGTGTGTGTGTGTGTGTGTGTGTGTGTGTGTGTGTGTGTGTGAGAGAGTGTGTGTGTGTGTGTGTTTTACAGGTAAGAAAGCAGCTCTAGTGCAACAACAAAATAAATATAAAAAAAACAAAAAAAAAAAGCCTGTTAATCACGGCTCCTATGAAAAAAAAAAACTATAAATGAGTGTGTTTGGGAGTGTGTGTGTATGTATGAGTGTGTGTGTGCGTGTGTGTGTGTGTGTGTTTGTGTGTGTGTGTGTGTGTGTGTGTTTTACAACAAAGGAGACAGCTCAAGGGAACACAAAAAAAAGAAACAATAATAAAAAAAGGCCCGCTACTCGCTGCTCCAAAAAAGAATCCAAAGAAGTGGCCGAAAGAGGGGTCAATTTCGGGAGGACTCACACTACTGCAGCCGTTCATTTCGTGGTACATTGCACATTAGTCCAGGCTCGCCCAGGAAGCCCCAGCACCAGCAGCACCGACACCCCCAGCACGGGACGATACAGCCAGTCACGCAGCCCTCAACTATTTATCCGTCTGGCAGCCACGCATTCGTCCGGTAAAATTAGAGTTGCCCGGTACGTCATAACTGTCACCTCTGCTATATATATTGGACGTGACAAGCATATCTCTCTCTCTCTCTCTCTCTCTCTCTCTCTCTCTCTCTCTCTCTCTCTCTCTCTCTCTCTCTCTCTCTCTCTCTCTCTCTCTCTCTCTCTCTCTCTCTCTCTCTCTCTCTCTCTCTCTCTCTCCTGATTACGGATTCACTACAAACACACATTTTAATACAACATTTCGGAGCCCGGTGATAAATTTGAATATGATTGTAATGAACAGGATTATTGATATTATTGTTGTATTTTTAATTAGTTGGTTGAGTTGAGTGATTTTTTTTTATTGTTAGTAGACTGAGGCTGACTGCTCTTGTGGGTGAAGGCTATTTAGCTATCCGTTTATCTATCTCTTTATTTAATTGTCTTTTATTTTGATTCACTGTTGAAAGACATTTTATTACGACTTCTCTCGTGTTGAAATCCTTTTTTTTATCTCTATTTATTTATTTAATTATCGGTTTTATTTGTTGTATGTACCGATTTTCATTTTTTTATTTATATTTATTGTAGAAAGGCTTTGTATTTATTGCAGATTGAGGCACACTTTCCTTTGTGTTGAAAGGCTTTATGTTCATCCATTTATCTACTTATTTATCTTATTTATTTTATTGTTTTGTTTTCATTTATTTATTGTTGGAAGGATTTGCATTTCTAGCAGATCGAGGCACGCCCCTCTTGTTTTTATTTTGTTTTTTTTACAACAAAGGAGGCAGCTCAAGGGCACAAAAAAAAACAATAATACAAAATAAAAAAAAGCCCGTTAATCGCTGCTCCCATAAAAGAATCAGAAGAGGTGGCCAAAAGCAAGATCAAATTCGGGAGGAGAGGTGTCCTGATACCCTCCTCTTGAAAGAGTTCAAGTCGTAGGCAGGAGGAAATACAGATGAAGGAAGATTGTTCCAGAGTTTACCAGTGTGAGGGATGAAAGAGTGAAGATGCTGGTTAACTCTTGCATAAGGGGCTTGGACAGTATAGGGATGTGCATGAGTAGAAAGTCGTGTGCAGCGGGGCCGCGGGAGGGGGGGAGGCATGCAGTTAGCAAGTTCAGAAGAGCAGTCAGAGTGGAAATATCGATAGAAGATGGAAAGAGAGGCAACATCGCGGCGGAATTTGAGAGGTAGAAGACTATCAGTAGGAGGAGGAGAGCTGATGAGACGAAGAGCCTTAGCCTCCACTCTGTCCAGAAGAGCTGTGTGGGTGGAGGCCCCCCACACGTGAGATGCATACTCCATACGAGGGCGGACAAGGCCCCTGTATATGGATAGCAACTGCGCGGGGGAGAAGAACTGGCGGAGACGATACAGAACGCCCAACCTCGAGGAAGCTGATTTAACGAGAGAGGAGATATGAAATTTCCAGTTGAGATTTTGAGTTAAGGGTAGACCGAGGATGTTTGGTGTTGAAGAAGGTGACAGCTGAGTGTTGTCGAAGAATAGGGGATAGGTGTTTGGAAGATTGTGTCGAGTTGATAGGTGGAGAATTTGAGTTTTTGAGGCATTGAAGGACACAACGTTCCTTCTGCCCCA